>NC_042970.1:65157607-65395107 GCF_901001165.1 Salmo trutta | reverse complement strand
AGTAATGCCAGATATGTAAACATTATTAAAGTGGCATTATTAAAGTGGCTAGTGTCCCATTTATAAAATTGGCCAATGATTTCAAGCCTGTATGTTGGTAGCCGCCTCTCACAACTCAATCTCCTGATGATTACTCTACATTAACGTCAACTGATGTTCAACTGATCGACTGACATTAACTGACTGAATGGGTTCATTTTCTGCTTTTATCTGGGACTGTTATTGACTTCATGGCAATCATGTCTCTGTACAGCTACACAGAGCTACTCCATGTGACAGATCCGACTTGACTGTTCCTATATAGACACATATCAACTATTCTGTAGGGAGAGAGAAATTGGTTTAAAATACAGTGCAATAATTTAAATGTAGCTTGCTATGATGGTAGGAGTCTGGTATGGGTTGGTTATTGTAATGGTGTACAGTGAGTGTGTGTGGTATGCACATGTAGATACAGTTGAAGTCGGAAGTTTACATACACCTTAGCCAAATACAATTAAAGTCAATTTTCCACAATTACAAACATTTAATCCTAGTAAACATTACCTGTCTTAGGTCAGTTAGGATCACCACTTTCTTTTAAGAATGTGAAATGTCAGAATAATAGTAGAGAGAATGATTTATTTCAGCTTTAATTTCTTTCATCACATTCCCAGTGGGTCAGAAGTTTACATACACTCAATTAGTATTTGGTAGCATTGCCTTTCAATTGTTTAACTTGGGTCAAACGTTTCAGGTAGCCTTCCACAAGCTTCCCACAATACGTTGGGTGAATTCTGGCCCATTCCTCCTCACAGAGCTGGTGTAACTGAGTCAGGTTTGTAGGCCTCCTTGCTCGCACACACTTTCAGTTTTGCCCACAAATTTTCTATGGGATTAAGGTCAGGGCTTTGTGATGGCCACTCCAATACCTTGAATTTGTTGTCCTTAAGCCATTTTGCCACAACGTTGGAAGTATGCTTGGGGTCATTGTCCATTTGGAAGACCCATTTGCGACCAAGCTTTAACTTCCTGAATGATGTCTTGAGATTTTGCGTCAATATATCCACATAACTTTCTTTCCTCATGATGCCATCTATTTTGTGAAGTACAACAGTCCCTCTTGCAGCAAAGCACCCCCACAACATGATGCTGCCACCCCTGTGCTTCACGGTTGGGATGGTGTTCTTCGGCTTGCAAGCTTCCCCCTTTTTCCTCCAAACATAACGATGGGCATTATAGCCAAACAATTCCATTTTTGTTTCATCAGACCAGAGGACACTTCCCCAAAAAGTATAATCTTTGACCCCATGTGCAGTTGCAAACCGTAGTCTGGCTTTTTTTATGGCGGTTTTGGAGCAATGGATTCTTCCTTGCTGAGCGGCCTTTCAGGTTATGTCGATATAGGACTCGTTTTACTGTGGATATAGATACTTTTGCACCTGTTTCCTCCAGCATCTTCACAAGGTCCTTTGCTGTTGTTCTGGGATTGATTTGCACTTTTCGCACCAAAGTACGTTCATATCTAGACAGAACGCGTCTCCTTCCTGAGCGGTATGACGGCTGCGTGGTCCCATGGTGTTTATACTTGCGTACTATTTGTTTGTACAGATGAACGTGGTACCTTCAGGCGTTTGGAAATTGCTTCCCACGATGAACCAGACTTGTGGAGGTCTACAAAAAATTTTTCCTGAGGTCTTGGCTGATTTCTTTAGATTTTCCTATGATGTCAAGCAAAGAGGCACTGAGTTTGAAGGTAGGCCTTGAAATACATCCACAGGTACACCTCCAATTGCCTCAAATTATGTCAATTAGCCTATCAGAAGCTTCTAAAGCCATGACATCATTTTCTGGGATTTTCCAAGCTGTTTAAAGGCACAGTCAACTTAGTGTATGTAAACTTCTGACCCACTGGAATTGTGATACAGTGAATTATTAGTGAAATAATCTGTGTGCAAACAATTGTTGGAAAAATAACTTGTGTCAGACAAAGTAGATGTCCTAACCGACTTGCCAAAACTATAGTTTGTTAACAAGAAATTTGTGGAGTGGTTGAAAAACAAGTTTTAATGACAAACTAAGTGTATGTAAACTTCAGACTTCAACTGTATGTGCTAGTGTGTATGTGTGTTACTACTCACGCTGTCCACAGCCAGGATCTTAGCCCAGATGAAGACCAGCAGGGGTCGGAGCTCCCGCGCAGAGCTCTGTAGCAGCTTCAACACGTAGGGGAAGATCCCTACTGAGAGGGCCTGAACACACACAAGAGATATTATTCACTTTACAATTCCTACCCAAAGAAATCAGAACTGGCTTTAACTATTGTGTCTTTCTAGCAACACCTCTATAATAATGAAAAGACTAAGAGGCCCCTAAGGCCCTAAATCTGTGTCTATTTTAAAATAAATATACCAAATATACCTTCCTTAATTGGAGTAAACTAATGGACGAAAACACTTAGGCTTCTACTTCCAGCTTATACATAAAGTACTAAATACATTTTACGGACACAGTATATTTTCCATGAGTTACCTTGTTATTTTTAGTGTCTACTAGATGATATAGATTGTTTCAGACCTGACAGTAGATGAGAGCTTGTATATCTACAATAATCTTCTATCTGTGCTAGCTAAACTTGTATTTTGGCTATGTGTTTGTGTATTGGTAGACAAGAATGCTGTATAGTTTCTCACCAGACTGACGGCCCAGGGTCCCAGGTCCAGGAAGCGGCCGAGCAGGTCCAGCGCTCTCAGCCTGTGAACCTGACTCAAGAGGACCTGAAAGAAACCAGGGAGGGGGCAGAGTTCAATACCGTGGTGTGTTCAATGTGTTTAGTGGCATCGTGAGCAAAAGGAGAGCGGGAGAGGTGGAACAGGTGGCTCACACCACTCACCAATATGCTGGCACTGGCAGTTGTTTGTCTCTCTCTCTGTGTGTGTGTGAGTTTTGGCTGCTTCAGGTGTACATACCATATTAGCATAAGAGGCCTGTGTGTAATGAGGTGAATATGAATACATGTGTATGGGTGTGTTCCCATCAGTGGAGGCTGGTGGGAGGAGCTATAGGAGGACAGGCTCATTGTAATGGCTGGAATGGAATCAATGGAGTGGTATCAAACAGATCAAACCTCTAGAAACCGTTTGTCTCCATTCCATTGATTCCATTCCAGCCATTACAATGAGCCCGTCCTCCTATAGCTCCTCCCACCAGCCTCCACTGGTTCCCTGCGGTATATGACATTGCATTTGTGTGCATGTGGGTGGGGTGTAATGTTAACAGATTGTGCGTGTTTTTGGCAACCACCAGGTCCGGACGTTGGCGTGTCCCCATGCGACCGTGTACCGTGGGCGCGAGGACATGCGCGCACGGGAGGGGGAGCGGATTCCACACGGCCCACCCCCCGATCAACTCATACACACTGCTATTTCTAGCACAGTTTTGTGTATTATTAGAGCGGTGTGACCTCAACCCAGCAGCTGTGAGGGAACGCAGGAGGAGACCGGGGTTGGACCATGCCAGGGCTACCCCTCAACCCTCCAGGGGAACGTGTGAGAAAGGAGAGCCTGGGAATTTGTGGTCTGTCTGTTATACAAGAGGAATATTCAGCGATTGAAGAGCGGTTGAAAGCGGAGGGATGAAAAAGTATACTTCTGAACGATGGGAATATATAAACAGCCACTAATGACACACACAGAATAGCAAAGTCGCTCATCAATCTGGTCCCAACTGCTGAGACAAGTGACAGTGACAAATCAGTGGGCACACGCACGTACACACACACACACACACGACTAATGCGAACAGACCAAGACCAGCTCAAATGACAGGAAAAGGAAAGAGCATTTTGCTCTATCATAGCGTGTGGGTGATCATCAGTAACACGTGTTACAAGTCATCAGGGAGTGAGTCAACCAGTACAGATGTTCAATCTGCAGCCACCCACTGATTCACTAGACTGCCGTAATGATTGAATGGGCTTTGTGAGAATGTGTCTCCCCTAGAACTCCACCCCTTCTGAGCTAGCAGTCGTAGGACATCACAATTTAATGACATCGTCATCTTTCCCAATCCTTTTGTTTCAATGGGAAGTATGTTACTATGACGACATTAAGAGGCATTCTCTTTCTGACCCCTCCCCTCTTTTCCTCATTTTCCCAAAGCTCCTCATCAGTAGATCACACACAATCTCACGCTATATCTCGTGGAGAACGCAATGCCACAGCTTTATATATTAGAGATCAACGTAAGATTGTCTGTTCTTACGTGGGTGTAAGAGCTTACGCGGGTGTGTAGAATGTTCTACATGCGTACAGCCACACAAATCACACCCGCTCCGCTCCCACTCATTAAAAAAAGAAAACCCCTCCACACAATCCCTCCCCGATGGTTCTCCCAGACAGCCTCTTGGTTTTTATTTGCCTTTCTTTCCCCAGTGGACGTGTGAGGGAAAGCTGCAGCTCACAGCTCGGCTGAGTCAGGGGGAAATGACCACGCTGAGTACAGCATGGAGCCGTACAGCATAGGGGCTAGGCCAGCACAACGACACATGGGGCTACTGCTGCTGTGAAGTGCAACTTTAAAGAAAACCCAGCCTGCTGTAAAGGGGGTTAGGGAGAGGGTGAGGGAAGGCGAGAAAGAGCAGCGAGAACCAGAGAGAGAGAGAGCCTGGAGGAGCTAGCCAGGCAGATAAATGCATTATTTGTGCAGTTAGAGCAGGCCCTGATTTAACTGAGCCAGGCTTACAGAGAGCATGCAACTGCTTGACATTTAAAGGGTAACTCCGCCACGCCACTTTAAACATTTGGAATGTTATTATAATTGTATTTTGTTTTTTGCAGTGGCCACGATTTAGCAGCGGTGGCTTAATACATATAGGGTAATTACTGGGGAAAACGAAATGTTCCCAAACAGATTGAAACGATGGAGAATCCTCCAGGATTATCGACCCCACCACTCGCCATCGTACAGAACTAGTTACTGGCTGCGCCTCACAACAGGACAGGTTGAAATGCACCTATTAGAATGTTGATTACAATGTGGGCATAGCCTCTAGTTGTTTTAACGGAATAGCCTAAATGTTTTGTCAGCTCAAATTTACTCAAGAGGCGTAGTTTTAAAGAATATATATATATATATATATATATATATATATATATATATATATATATATTTGTTTATGTATTCATTCAGGTTCACAGTGCGGACCGATCCAAGGTTCCCATACCGAACAGTTTGAAAACCCATACGTGTACCGTTACACCCCTATTATGAAGTATTTAGTGATGTCCTACACAGTTTTAGTGTAATTTTATGACTTCATGTCTATTGACTTCTCTGTGATGTTTTCAAGTAGGATCCCTGAGACGACTAATACATTTCATGAAATCATATTCAGCTTTCTATATGACCGTCTGTAGTTTTCTGATCATATTGGAACTTCCTGCTGTATGTTGCTCTGGTTATCGGTGTCTTATAACGTCTAGAAATACTTTAAATGGACGCTCAAAAATCTACAATGACATTTAGTCAGCTTATGACAATACTTTTCTGTTGTTCAAAGGCTCAAATTCCCATGATTCCATTCGGCAAAACCACTCCCACCGTCAACGATGAAGTTGCAGCTCCAAAGCGTTGCTTCCTACTAAACACAGCCCACCAAATGCTGCGGAGCTAGGACAACCGCAAGTCGCAAATGGGCAAAAGGAGTCACTCGCACAAGATGGAATTCCACTCTGGAAATGGTGAAGCATGTCCACAGAAACCAACAACCACTGAGATTCTCTGGCCCAGCTGAACTGGAGAAACTGCAGAAGCTGGAGGCACTACCGGAGCCCTGCAGGTAATCTTTGTGTGTGTGTGTGTGTGTGTGTGTGTGTGTGTGTGTGTGTGTGTGTGTGTGTGTGTGTGAGAGAGAGCGAGAGAAAGTGTGATAGAGAGTATGTGTCTGTGTGAATGAGGGAATATGTCTGTGTATAACAAGTCTCTCATAATTGACTGAAGTGATTGTGTTATCTTCCACTGCAGGTACATGACTGACTGTCTGGGAGGAGAGAAGTACATTTCCTGCTCAGTGGTGTAGCCTGTCTTGTGCCATCTCCTCTGGGTGATGGAGCGCTCCGATGATGACCCTGGCTACGTGGTAAGATTCAAGCTGACATTTACAACAGACCTGGAGAAACGCAAGGAAAACACCAAGCTCACATGGCCACAGCACTAACCCGAGGTTTAAGGACCTGAAGTGCCTTCCCAGACCTGAGAGGGGTGAGGTGTGGGCTTTGGTCAGCAACTTGCTGAAGGAAGAGAGGCCTGCACAGCAACCTGATGAAGCAACACAGTCAGAGCCACCAAAGAAGAAAGCTGCCCTCTTGTTGAGTTCTTCTGAGTCTGATGAAGAGGAGGAGTCCAGCATCAGCAATGAGGGCTGTCCACTACAATGGTGGTCACAGCATGCAGGGGCACACCAGGCTGGCCTGCATCCATACGAAGGACCCTGGCAACGCCTGCCACATCAGAACCATGTGAGAGGTTGTTTTCATTCTCTGGGCATATCGTATAGAAGAAGAGAGCAGCTTTATCATCTCAAAATGTCAACAGGCTTGTTCGTCTCTTAGCAACCGGCTCAGTGAAAGGAAATAGGAGGACGACTGAAGTGTATGGTCACAGGTTTATGTTCTGTGGAATTCATGGCATTGTGGGACAGGTTTATGCTGTTTGTTCTTCATATCCATAGAGCAAGTTATATTTTCTTATAGCCAAATCAGTAATTGGGAGAACAATCATTTTGAATGGCTAAAGCTTTAACTGTGTGTGTGTGTGTGTGTGTGTGTGTGTGTGTGTGTGTGTGTGTGTGTGTGTGTGTGTGTGTGGCCTACTGGGAGCATTAGTAAGTTACAGGAATTTTGTATTGCTTAACTTGTTTATGGTGAATATGCCATTAAGAAAATTCTGAAACAGAATATTTTTTGTTTCAATCCCTACAACTCAATACACAGCTTTTGTTTTTAAATGGAAAAAATCTTTATTTAGCACCAAATTTGAGCAAATAAAATATTTACGATTAATCGCGATTAACAACAGAATTTAATGTGATTAATTGCAATTCATTATTTTAATCGTTTGACAGCCCTAGTCGAAATGTAGTTCTCTTTAGTCTATGTCATTACGTATCACATACAATGAATCAGATTTTCTCTACAATATTATAACCTTAATATGCTTACTGATTAAATAAGAACATTAGTTTGTTGGAACCGTTGCTAGTTTATATCTTCCATATTTCGGCGTTGGGAGGTGGTAAGATGAGGCGTTTCCACACTTTGGACCAATCAAATTCAACTCGATACCCTCGTTATTTTCATCTCCAGATCCGTGACTTTCTATTCCCCGAAACCCAGTCAATCAACGTTGAAAGGGGACGTTGCTATGGCGATTTAAAGGGAAAGATTCCGAAAACTGAAAGATGTTTTTCGGGTAGGGTAGATATTTTACGCCCATTGGTGTGTGTGTGTTTGTGCACCTGCAGTACGATGGGGAGCTGTTCGGGGGGGCTCCTGTTCTCCACTCCCATGGTCAGCCACACCTGGAACGCTGTCAGCTGCTCTGCAAAGAACGGACTGTGCTATTGGGATGAAACAAAAACAATTGTTTCAATACATCTATGATGAATACATACAGTACATTGATTCTGAGCTCACTCACAGAGTACATACACTATATATACAAAAGTATGTGAACACCCCTTCAAATGAGTGGATTCAGCTATTTCAGCCACACCCATTACTGATAGGTATATAAAATCGAGCACACAGCCATGCAATCTCCATAGACAAACAGTGGCAGTAGAACGGACTTACTGAAGAGCTCAGTGACTTTCAATGTGGCACCGTCATAGGATGCCACCTTTCCAACAAGTCAGTTCGTCAAATTTCTGCCCTGTTACAGCTGGCCCGATCAACTGTAAGTGCTGTTATTGTGAAGTGGAAAAGTCTAGGCGCAACAGCTCAGACGCAAAGTGGTAGGCCACACAAGCTGTCCTTGGTTGCAACACTGACTACCGAGTTCCAAACAGACTCTGGAAGCAACGTCAGCACAAGAACTGTTCGTCGGGAGTTCATGAAATGGGTTTCCATGGCCGAGCAGTGGCACACAAGCCTAAGATCACAATGCGCAATACCAAGTGTTGGCTGGAGTGGTGTAAAGCTCGCTGCCATTGGACTCTGGAGCAGTGGAAACACGTTCCCTGGAGTGATTAATCATGCTTCACCATCTGGCACTCCAACGGACAAATCTGGTTTTGGCGGATGCCAGGAGAATTTTACCTCCCCTATGCAGTGTCAACGTTAAAGTTTAGTCGAGGATGAATAATGGTCTGGGGCTGTTTTTCATGGTTCAGGCTAGGCCCCTTAGTTCCAGTGAAGGGAAATTTTAACGCTACAGCGTACAATGACATTCTAGACGATTCGGTGCTTCCAACATTGTGGCAACAGTTTGGGGAAGGCCCTTTCCTGTTTCAGCATGACAATGCCCCTGTGCACAAAGCGAGGTCCATACAGAAATGGTTTGGCGAGATTGGTGTGGAAGAACCTGCACAGAGCCCTGACCTCAACCCCATCAAACACCTTTGGGATGAATTGGAACTGCGACTGCGAGCAAGGCCTAATTGCCCAACCTAACTAATACTCTTGTGGCTGAATGGAAGCAAGTGCCCACAGCAACGTTCCCACATCTAGTGGAAAACCTTCCCAGAAGAGTGGATGCTGTTATAGCAGTAAAGGGGAGACCAACTCCATATAAATGCCCATGATTTTGAAATGAGATGTTCGACAAGCAAGTGTCCACATACACTGCATGACCAAAAGTATCTTGATCTGCATACAAACACAGCTGTGACGTCTCAAACACACAACTCAACAATAGCATTATCCATTTAATAGTTTGATCTAGAACACCGTTCTCGAACACCCACAAAATAGGCTTAATGCATGGATAATGAACTGTATACACAATACCATATATCTCATTGTAGAATGAGTTCTGTAACAATGTTTATTTATTTCGGTTGTGTGTGTAAGTTATATAAGCGTGTGTGTAAGTTATATAAGCACGTGCACGGCAACTCAGCACGTCGATGTCTACAACGCAACACACAGACACTAATCTCAATACAATCTGTAACACACAGTAGTCATGAAACTAATGCAGCACACCTCTCTATGTCACACACACACCGACCAACTGAACAGAGTCAATTCTTATACCGATCTGTCTATTACATAACACCCTTACATAAGGAAGCCTCTATTGTAGCCTTGACTACCAGCTGCAGTAGTGTGTGAGAACGTGTCACTTCATTATGTACCACCCCTCTCTTCCCTGCTTCCCTTCAGCCCCACAGAGCAGTGCTGTCATGACAATGTGTCTGCCGCTATTAACTGCGCCATGAACAGTTTCATCATCGTCGTCCCATTAATATAGCAGAGAGAATTACAACAGAAACTCTCTCGCTCCCGAGGGTAGAGGGAAATATTACCACTGGTTGAGGAAGTGAATTTGTGAATAATCAAAGCACCACCGCGATGCTCTCTCACACACTTACAGGCTCAAACACGAGGAACGAACACGTGCACACACAAACTAACAGACAAAGGGTTTCTCTAAACTCTGAAGAGAGAGCGAGCGAGCGCGCGAGAGAGAGAGAGAAACATTTGTAGAGGACCCAGGTGGGTCAATTATAGTGCCATTAAGCATGCGTGGGCGACGGAAGAGAGGGAAGAAAATGGAGAGAGAGAGAGGGAAGAGGGATGTTCTCTCAGAAGTGGTAGAGAAGAGGCACACCTCAACAGGCCAGGTGGAGAACTGATGGGACTGCAGACTCAGAGGGAGGGAGTGACGCTCTGTAGAGATTCATTCAACTTTCTGCATACAAACTTTTGCAATGGCAGTGCATTGCTCTCTGCCTGATATGGTGTTTGTAATGAATTTCATAGCTACGTTTTGTGAGGAGAGATGGAAGAAGAGAGCGACAAGCGAAAGAGGGTAAAAGACAGGGGTGGCAAACTAATTTAGCCTGCGGGCTGCGTTCGGTCTTCACCGGGGTCCGGGGCGCTGCATTGAAAAGTTAGATTTTCTTGCCATGGGCCGTATGTTTGACACCCCTGGAGTAATAGTTCGAGGGAGAGTGGAAAACAGATCGAGGGAGTTCAAGTAAAGACGGCATAGATAGAGGAAGGAAAAGAGAGATGGAGAGTTCAGAAGATGACAGTAGACTGCTTAAGGAGCCCTTACACAACCCCTGGTAATAATCTGATGTTGTCACAATCAGCTTTTCTACCCCTGCCTGGCCCAGGGTTTTTCCCCAGAGAGATTGGGAATTCAATATTACAATCGCGGTGGATTATTACACCATAACGGGATGCTAAACTTTTGTAGCTCGTCTGGACAGACTCTGCTATTTCTACAGGGAGCTGCAACAATGCATCATTAATGACTATCTCAATCTCTGGGTATAGAATACATTTCTATATTATTGTAGAAAAGCACAGAGGTAGGCGGTATATGGCAGGGCAGCAGGTATTGTACTACACCATTCATACCACCCTAACTGACCCCAAAGATGATGTGTTAGCACTGACTATCACAGTGGGAAACTTTCAAGTGTGTGTGTTGAAAATATCTTATAATGAATGATTGAGTTGCACTGACTGGACAAGCAGCCCCAGACGGGTTTAACAGGATGGAGTGATACACTGACTGGACAAGCAGCCCCAGACGGGTTTAACAGGATGGAGTGATACACTGACTGGACAAGCAGCCCCAGACAGGTTTAACAGGATGGAGTGATACACTGACTGGACAAGCAGCCCCAGACGGGTTTAACAGGATGGAGTGATACACTGACTGGACTAGCAGCCCCAGACGGGTTTAACAGGATGGAGTGATACACTGATGACCACAGCTACTATCACTGCTATTGACTCAGTGACACGTGGGTGTTTGTGATGTATCAGTGGAAATAAAAGGGCATTTTAACTCATAGAAGTGCCAGGGTCAAAGTTACCGTCAGTTAGTGGGGTTATTTCTCAGTGAGGTGTCAAGCACACAGAAATTGTATCTATGGCAATATATCTTAACGCCTGAGGGCTATTTAGATGAAGGGGAAAAAGCCGTTGGCAGTGTGGCCCCGCAGGACCTTGGTGAAGACAGAATTTGGACACCAGGCAAAATGACTTTGAGACCCCTGACATAGACACACACACGCCATGACTAAGTCCCAAAGTTAGAGAGGAACCCGCACTGATAAATGGAAAAAACACACTCACCCTGAAGGCGGTGCCCTCCTCAATGATGGTGGGCAGCTGAGAGAGACAGATGTCCACAGCCAGGTCCCATGCCTGCCTGTAGAGGAACGATGCATACACACACACTAGGCATCAACAACCCAAATGCCCAACCCACACACAGAGACAGTTCTAGAGAGGGCAGCATTGAGGCTTTGATCCATCCCAAACTCTATTCTACCTGGTCATCATGTTTAATTCACACTGTTACATAACACACATCAAACCCCCTTCCCCTCTTACCCCCCCTCTTCCCCTATCCACCAACCCCCCTTCCTCCTTATTTGCTCTGAGGCAGCACTTGGGGTCTTCAGCTAAGGGGTTTGTCCTCTGGTTAGAAAGTGCATGCAGGAATTGAGCGTTTGGTTGAGGAATGCAACAATACGCAACGTTACAAATTTGTTCCAGTCATTGAACGCAACTAAGAACACTGCCTTTGCCTATTCCATCCAGGTAATAGAGGAATCCAAGATAAATGACTAGAATACAATTCTCTATGGAGAAAGATATTTCCCTAGTAAAAGGATCCTAGATGCTAGTTATAATCTATGTAGAATACAAATCATCATATCATTCACATAACACAGTGTGCATTCAATATTCAGGTATAAATATATATAATCCCAGTTCATGAATATATCAAATATATGAAACATCTGGAATCAGTCGAAACAAGCAGACAAGCATTTGTTTGGCGACCAAAAATCACCCGTCTCTCTTGTTGTTAGTATCAGTTTGGGAAGTGAGTGAAAAGTGACATGAAAGGTGATTGGGATTTGATAGGAGTGAGGGGTGTGTGATGACCGCAGGTAGCCTAGCGGTTAAGAGCGTTGGGCCAGTAACCCAAAGGTCACTGGTTCGAATCCCCGAGCCGTCGTTCAGAACTCTGACGCAGTTGTCAAGTCAACACATCTGTCATTGCTGCTGTGAACCGCATCACAAGAGCGATGCCAAAGAAAAGATGCATCAATGATGTCAATGTTTTATACAACTTCAATGTTGTTTGAGCTGCATTGTGTATCACTAAATTAGCTTGAGATGATTTGACTGCAACACCGCATCCAAGTTGCTTAACATAGGCGTTTCAAAGAGCTGCCAGTCAAGGTGAGCTCATGAATAATAAACTCCCCGCCCACAAAGCCTGTCTTTTCAAACTTCCTGAGATAAAAAGTACTTTTTCACGCATTTCTATCAAAAACAAATATTATGGGTGATATTTTAGTCACTCAAAAGGCTATTTTACATGGGAATCAGAATGACAGTTCGGGACCTTTAAGTGTGTATGAGGGAATTTGTATCTAGTTGCTGACACTGCTATAGCTTCTACCTGCAGCAGAGCTTGGTGCAGCCATAGCGCCATACACCCCCATCACACTTGTGCACACCTGTCCCCAGCCAATTTATATCCTAATAATGGCCCACTAATAAAGACAACAAGAGCATTTTAATAACACTTGCTGGTTGTGTATGGCCACCATCAATCAAAATATTTCCCCAAACCCTCACTATTTCTCTCCACCTCCATACTTACTTATTTTTCTTCTTTTCTGCGTCTCCTACACACTTCCTATCAGTCCCTCTCCTCCACTCTTTCTTCCTTACTTCTTTACTGCCATCTAGCTACCTCAACACTTCCTATCAGTCCCTCTCCCCCACTCTTACCTTCCTTCCTTCTTTACTGCCATCTAGCTACCTCAACACTTCCTATCAGTCCCTCTCCTCCACTCTTTCTTCCTTCCTTCTTTACTGCCATCTAGCTACCTCAACACTTCCTATCAGTCCCTCTCCTCCACTCTTCCATCTTTACTGCCATCTAGCTACCTCAACACTTCCTATCAGTCTCTCTCCTCCACTCTTTCTTCCTTACTTCTTTACTGCCATCTAGCTACCTCAACACTTCCTATCAGTCCCTCTCCTCCACTCTTTCTTCCTTACTTCTTTACTGCCATCTAGCTACCTCAACACTTCCTATCAGTCCCTCTCCTCCACTCTTACCTTCCTTCCTTCTTTACTGCCATCTAGCTACCTCAACACTTCCTATCAGTCCCTCTCCTCCACTCTTCCTTCTTTACTGCCATCTAGCTACCTCAACACTTCCTATCAGTCTCTCTCCTCCACTCTTTCTTCCTTACTTCTTTACTGCCATCTAGCTACCTCAACACTTCCTATCAGTCCCTCTCCTCCACTCTTTCTTCCTTACTTCTTTACTGCCATCTAGCTACCTCAACACTTCCTATCAGTCCCTCTCCTCCACTCTTACCTTCCTTCCTTCTTTACTGCCATCTAGCTACCTCAACACTTCCTATCAGTCCCTCTCCTCCACTCTTCCTTCTTTACTGCCATCTAGCTACCTCAACACTTCCTATCAGTCTCTCTCCTCCACTCTTTCTTCCTTACTTCTTTACTGCCATCTAGCTACCTCAACACTTCCTATCAGTCCCTCTCCTCCACTCTTTCTTCCTTACTTCTTTACTGCCATCTAGCTACCTCAACACTTCCTATCAGTCCCTCTCCTCCACTCTTACCTTCCTTCCTTCTTTACTGCCATCTAGCTACCTCAACACTTCCTATCAGTCCCTCTCCTCCACTCTTCCTTCTTTACTGCCATCTAGCTACCTCAACACTTCCTATCAGTCTCTCTCCTCCACTCTTTCTTCCTTCCTTCTTTACTGCCATCTAGCTACCTCAACACTTCCTATCAGTCCCTCTCCTCCACTCTTTCTTCCTTACTTCTTTACTGCCATCTAGCTACCTCAACACTTCCTATCAGTCCCTCTCCTCCACTCTTTCTTCCTTCCTTCTTTACTGCCATCTAGCTACCTCAACACTTCCTATCAGTCCCTCTCCTCCACTCTTTCTTACCACCCCTTGTTGTCCTTTGACCTCCCCCTTATCCTCCCTCCACATTCTCTCTCTCGCTCTGTGCTTCCTTTCTTGCTGGTTCTAGCATCTCTTTAGAGCTGTGATGGGGTATAGTAACAAAGGGAAAGTGCACCCCAGATTATTCAGTGCTATTTAATGTCTTCTCAAGAAGAGATAATGGGGGCAATAAGAGAGGAAAACAGGCGATCGCTCACTCAAGAGGCTTTCAGCAACAACACTCTCCCTCAACTAATGCTTTTATCAACTGATGGTGGAAAAACACACAAAAGGATTTTGCAGACCGTTTTCAACATGAATCTAATGAATGGACAGAGACAGGATTTAATAAAAAAGGCCAACAGAGAGAGAGAGAGAGAGAGAGAGTGTGTGTGTGCGTCTTACCACATGGCGTGCATGTATGTAGGTGGCAGGCGCGGACTGCTGACAGGGGTGCAGTTGTATGACCTCATTATCCTCTCGGCCAACAGGAAGTTGCGGAATAAACTGGCCACCAACAGGTCCTGACGAAAGAGCTTCTGGAACAGATCTAGAGAGAGGGAGGATGAGTAAGAGGAGAGAGAGAGAAAAAAGGAAGAGAAGAACGGACATGAAGGAATGGAAAGAAAGAAAGCGATAGGGGCAAGGGAGAATGGGAGCATGGAGAATAACAGACCGCATCAAAGAAAGAGAGAAAGAGAAACAGAGATGTACAGTGCATTCGGAAAGTATTCAGAGCCCTTGACTTTTCCCACATTTTGTTTTACGTTATAGCCTTATTCGAAAATTGATTAAATTGGTTTTTTTCTTCATTGGTATACACATAATACCCCTTAATGACAAAGCAAAAACATGTTTTTAGAAATGTTTGCAAATAAACTGAAATATCACATTTACGTAAGTATTCAGACCCTTTACTCAGTACTTTGTTGAATCATTTTTGGCGGCAATTACAGTCTCGAGTCTTCTTGAGTAAAATGCTACAAGCTTGGCACACCTGTATTTGGGGAGTTTCTCCCATTCTTCTCTGCAGATCCTCTCAAGCTCTGTCAGGTTGGATGGGGAAAGTAGCTGCACAGCTATTTTCAGGTCTCTCCAGAGATGTTAGATCGGGTTCAAGTCCGGGCTCTGGCTGGGCCGCTCAAGGACATTCTGAAACTTGTCCCAAAGCCACTCCTGCGTTGTCTTGGCTGTGTGCTTAGGATCATTGTCCTGTTGGAAGGTGAACTTTCGCCCAGTCTGAGGTCCTGAGCGCTCTGGAGCAGGTTTTCATCTAGTATCTCGCTACACTTTTCTCCGTTCATCTTTCCCTCAATCCTGACGAGTCTCCCAGACCCTGCCACTGAAAAACATCCCATCAGCATGATGGTGCCAGGTTTCCTCCAGACGTGACACTTGGCATTCAGGCCAAAGAGTTCAATCTTGGTTCTCATGGTCAGAGTTCTTTAGGTGCCTTTTGGAAAACTCCAAGCAGGCTGTCATGTGCCTTTTACTGAGGTGTGGCTTCCGTCTGGCCACTCTACCATAAAGGTCTGATTGGTGGAGTGCTGCAGAGATAGTTGTCTTTCTGGAAGGTTCTCCCATCTCCACAGAGGAACTCTGGAACTCTGTCAGAGTGACCATCGAGTTCTTGGTCATCTCCCTGACATAGGCCCTTCGCCGCCGATTACGCAGTTTGCCTGTGCGGCAAGCTCTAGGAAGAGCCTTGGTGGTTCCAAACTTCTTCCATTTAAGAACGATGGACGCCACAGTGTTCTTGGGGACCTTCAATGCTGCAGACATTTTCTGGTACCCTTCCCCAGATCTGTGCATCGACACAATCTTGTCTCGGACCTCCACGGACAATTCCTTCGAACTCATGGCTTGGTTTTGCTCTGACATGCACTATCATATGTGGGACATTATATAGACAGGTGTGTGCCTTTCCAAATCATGTCTAATCAATTGAATTTACTACAGGTGGAATCCAATTAAGTTGTAGAAATATCAAGGTTGATCAATGGAAACAAGATGCACCTAGGCTCAATTTCAAGACTCATGAGACTTATGTAAATAAGGTATGTTTATTTTTTATACACTAGCAACAATTTCAAAAAACCTGTTTCCATTTTGTCATTATGGGGTATATTGTGTAGATTGATGAGAAAAAAAATATTGTAACGTAGCAAAATGTGGATAAGTCAAGGGATCAGTGTTTTCCGAATGCCCTGCAGGTGTGCATGTATTGAATGCCCTGTAGGTGTGCATGTATTGAATGCCCTGTAGGTGTGCATGTATTGAATGCCCTGTAGGTGTGCATGTATTGAATGCCCTGTAGGTGTGCATGTATTGAATGCCCTGTAGGTGTGCATGTATTGAATGCACGGTAGGTGTGCATGTATTGAATGCACTGTAGGTGTGCATGTATTGAATGCCCTGTAGGTGTGCATGTATTGTGTATTGAATGCACTGTAGGTGTGTATGTATTGTGTGTGTGTGTACTGAATGTGGACAGACAGGCAGAGTGCAGTAGCAGCGCCAGATAGATCAAGGCAGGGGGTGGTAGTGACATTTTCAACTCGTATTATTAATTCATGCATGATCTCAGTTTAATGGGGCCAGGTGTCTCCAGTGTTTATCCCCAACTAATAATAATAATTGGTGTGTGTGTGTGTGTGTGTGTGTGTGTGTGTGTGTGTGTGTGTGTGTGTGTGTGTGTGTGTGTGTGTGTGTGTGTGAGAGCGGCAGTGAATCTGTGTGTGAGAGGGAGTGAGTGTCTGTGCATAAGTGTTTTGATTGTGGTGTGATTCAAGTGTACGTGTTCACGTGCTTTTGTGTGTGAGTATGTCTGTGTGAGCGTAGTTTGTGAGAGTAAAGTGTGTGGTGAGGTTGGATTAGGTGTGCCATGCCTTCATGAAGGAGATTCACTGTGATGGAGTGCTGATTAATGAATGGCAGTGCCGTATTGCTTCTGGGGCTTATCAGCCCATTACCACTGTTCTCCTCTCACATCACGACTCACATGAGTGTGAGTGAGTGAGTGAGTGAGTGACTTTCTACTTGTCTGGGCAGCCCAGGTAGACACAGGGGTATGAGTGTGTGTGTGTACACCTCTGGGCAGCCCAGGTAGACACAGGGGTATGAGTGTGTGTGTGTGTGTGTGTACCTCTGGGCAGCCCAGGTAGACACAGGGGTATGAGTGTGTGTGTGTACCTCTGGGCAGCCCAGGTAGACACAGGGGTATGAGTGTGTGTGTGTACCTCTGGGCAGCCCAGGTAGACACAGGGATATGAGTGTGTGTGTGTACCTCTGGGCAGCCCAGGTAGACACAGGGGTATGAGTGTGTGTGTGTGTACCTCTGGGCAGCCCAGGTAGACACAGGGGTATGAGTGTGTGTGTGTACCTCTGGGCAGCCCAGGTAGACACAGGGGTATGAGTGTGTGTGTGTACCTCTGGGCAGCCCAGGTAGACACAGGGGTATGAGTGTATGTGTGTACCTCTGGGCAGCACGTTCCAGGCGATAGTGTCAGTGATAGCGGTGAAGATCCAGTTGAGCTCTCCCAGTGGGGTGCGTCTGTCATTCAGTCTCCCAGGTATCCTACACAACAGGTTGGTCAGTAACATTAACACACAGGTAACTGTCAAAATAAAGGAAACGCCAACATAGTGTCTTAATAGGGCGTTGGGCCACGAGTCAGAACAGCTTCGATGCACATTGGCATAGATTCTACAAGTCTCTGGAACTCTGTTGGAGGAATGCGACGAGAAGAGAAGAGAGAAGAGAAGAGAAGAGAAGAGAAGAGAAGAGAAGAGAAGAGAAGAGAAGAGAAGAGAAGAGAAGAGAAGAGAAGAGAAGAGAAGAGAAGAGAAGAGAAGAGAAGAGAAGAGAAGAGAAGAGAAGAGAAGAGAAGAGAAGAGAAGAGAAGAGAAGAGAAGAGAAGAGAAGAGAAGAGAAGAGAAGAGAAGAGAAGAGAAGAGAAGAGAAGAGAAGAGAAGAGAAGAGAAGAGAAGAGAAGAGAAGAGAAGAGAAGAGAAGAGAAGAAAAGAAAAGAAAAGAAAAGAAAAGAAAAGAAAAGAAAAGAAAAGGAAAGAGAAGGAAAGAGAAGGAAAGAGAAAGAGAAGGAGAAGGAGAAGAAGGAGAAGGAGAAGGAGGAGAGAGAGAGAGAGGAGAGAGAGAGAGAGGTGCGCAATTATTGCCCATCCATCCATTTGTCATTCATATAGATATATCTATCTATCTATCTATATCTATCTATATCTATCTATCTATCTATCTATATATAGATATATAGATAGATAGATATATAGATAGATAGATATAGATATATAGATAGATATATAGATAGATATAGATAGATATAGATAGATATATAGATATATCTATAGATATATATATAGATCTATCTATCTATATGAATGACAAATGGATGGATGGGCAATAATTGCGCACCTTACTTCACAAATGAATTCAAATGAGGCCTAACTGAATGATAAGGAGGGTGAAGAGGTTGATTTAATTTAGAAAGACAATAGTGTAATGATGAGTTGGGGGCTGATACCATTTTCTTTTAGGTTTTACTTTGTGAACATCAGCTGTTATGGAACTGTTTTATTTACTATAAGGGAAACTAAAACATGCTACGTGTTGCAGTAGGCCTTGACATATCCTTGAATATCCACGTTGATGAGCGGGAAACAACAATGCCAGTCAGCCTTCCCAGCCGGCCCATGGAAACTACACCTAAACTAAACCCAAACTAATTTCACAGATTAAGAGTTAGACTACAGACGAGATTCAATTGACAATCTGATGAGTGACAATATTAGGCCTATCAGTTGGCAAACTGTACATGCAGGGAAAGGAGCATCACTTTATCATATCGTCCTTCAGAGTCACAAGCGAGTAAAACATTTACATTTTTAAATAGTATCAGAAAGAGCATATTCTGCCGTCTCTATTACACTTACCTTTGTCAAATAACTCTTATAATTCAAGAGTTTTAGCTCTATTTCAAATGTCACTTTTTCAAAGAACATTCCTGCTGTCCATGAATTCAGTAGAAAATAAAGGAAAGCCGCACACTCTAAGAGCTCAGATGCAAAAATGTAATAACCAACGTTTCGACAGCGAAGCTGTCTTCATCAGGGTATCCATGGGTATCCATGAATTCAGCACATGACCACTTACACGGCAGCATTGCTATGCCTACTACGCAAAAACGAGTAACATAATACAATTAAAATATGCTATTCTGTCATCAGTGGATGAATGGGCAATAGAAACCAGATAGAAACTGATAATGGTGCATGTGACTTGAATAAAATGATTGATGAGGGTGATTGAATTGGATTGATCTGAATGATGAGGGTGAAGAGGATGATTGAATTTAGAACATTGTAATTTTGATGAAGAATTGTGGGCAGTCTATTTTATTATGTAAGGCTGGAAATGGTATATAATTTCCCCTCTGTGAGAGTCAAATTAGACACCGAGTACAACATACAGTGTGTGGTTCACAATGGCAAGCCAAACCAAATGAATGGAAGCACAAACAGTATTGCAAAAGCTGCAGAATTTAGGTGAGTTCGAGTCGGATGGAGGAACATATATTTGGCTTGAAATCGACGTTGCTGATTAAGAGTCTTCATCTGATTCCGATGTTGACTTCCGCCTCTGATGCCTGAGCTTTGCCACAGAAAAAACTCAGAGCCAATAGACGGCAATGTAGGAGCCTGGGAGGGACGGCACGGCGAGACAGGAGCCTGGGAGGGACGGCACGGCGAGACAGGAGCCTGGGAGGGACGGCACGGCGAGACAGGAGCCTGGGAGGGACGGTACGGCGAGACAGGAGCCTGGGAGGGACGGCACGGTTTGGGTAGAAAAGAGGGAGGAGTTTGTGACATGCAGATGTTGCAGCACATCAGAGATGGTACTGTTGCTCATGTGCATAGAAAAGGAAACAGTAGGTGGGACATGTCTATGGATGAACTAAGCATTTACTGAACTCTTGTATGTTCGCGGGGAATACGGCGGAAAGAGCATGATGTGGAGTCCTTTTGGTCTGATCGGTATGGGCTGGCCGCCGCAAACTGATTACACCGGGCTGGCCGCCGCAAACTGATTACACCGGGCTGGCCGCCGCAAACTGATTACACCGGGCTGGCCGCCGCAAACTGATTACACCGGGCTGGCCGCCGCAAACTGATTACACCGGGCTGGCCGCCGCAAACTGATTACACCGGGCTGGCCGCCGCAAACTGATTACACCGGGCTGGCCGCCGCAAACTGATTACACCGGGCTGGCCGCCGCAAACTGATTACACCGGGTCGGCTGCCGCAAACTGATTACACCGGGTCGGCTGCTGCAAACTGATTACACCGGGTCGGCTGCTGCAAACTGATTACACCGGGTTGGTTGTAAATTAAGTTGATCAAATGGATTACACTGAATATTTCTTCACGCAATTAATCATTTACAATAGTTTATGCACTATTTATCAAGCATGTTTGCGCACCTTACAGGTTGATATGCATCTGATGCATATGCTTAAGAGGATGCCCGGCAACTTTCTCTAGCGGGTACTGATAGGCTGAAAGGCCAGGCCGTTCTACCAATACAAACTTTGCCAGTTATCTAGATTAGGATCCATCTTCTCCTTGTGCCCTAAACAATAGCCTACACTAGTTAGTCCCCTGATGGCACTAGTTTGTCAGAACTTGGTCCCCAGATGGGACTTACTGTTGATGTCAAATAAGGAGTTTCCTCTTGTCCAGTCATCACAATGTCATCTGTCCTTATTTCAAGAAATCAATTACAAATGTATTTATTACAGATTTTTTTGTTAATATTTTCATCTTGTCTGTAGGCTGTCAGGAAAGTGGTGTCCCCAGAATGTGGTGCCAGAACAGGTGTCCCCAGAAGGTAGCGTGTGTGTGTGTGGCCTCGTCTGTGGGGCGACAGGTAGCCTAGCGGTTAAGAGCTTGGGCAAGTAACAAAGGTTGCTGGTTGGAATCCCTGAGGCAACTACGGTAAAAAATTGGTCGATTTGCCCTTGAGCAAGGCACCTTAACCCTAATTACTCCTGTAAGTCGCTCTGGATAAGAGCATCTGCTAAATGAACAAAATGTAAAACAACGTACAGTATGTGTGTGTGCACCTGTGGTGTGTGTGTGTGTGTGTGTGTGGTCTAATGATGACTCCTGACAGCCCCAGTGTGTGTAGTGTAGATCAAGAGAGGCCTGGCTGTGTTGATGGTGATGTGTTGACCGGGCCACCGCCCCCCCCATGACACTTTATGACCCCCCTCAGTGGGGGAGAGGAGTACAAGAAGGAACGGGGACAAACGGCTTCCCCCATCTCCCTGGGTATATCCTGAGACACACACGCACATACTAAAGAAAGCTCTCACTCACACACACACACACACACACACACACACACACACACACACACAGTGCCCAGAGAGGACGCTGAGGGGCTGCACTGAACCAACAAGGTATCGCTCATGTGAAAGAGCAGCGTGTCACAACATCAAAGAGACACCATTTCTCTTTCCCATTCAGAGCTCCTAAACCCCACAAGAGCTCACCCAGCGCTCCCATTCATCTGGCCTAACACACACGAGCAGTCAGTACAGACAGCACACACTCACTCAGCTAAATGTATTAGAACGGAGGAAAAGGAGGACTACATGTTTCTGCCATAACCTTGACTCCATTCGACTGGGGGCACTGGTGAGCAGCGACATGTAAAGACATGTTTTCTCAGGGTTCCTGCTTGAGGTAAACAATTTATTAGCAACAATTCTGTAAAACCTACCCTCCCAGTATTATTCACTAACACGTCGACAGGATTTCCAAAGCTTGTTTGGCTAGGGGAGAGACCTCTGAAGGACAGACAATACAACCTATAACATCCCATTACTATTTAGAAGGCTGGTGGCCCTGTGGAGTAAAATCACTGAGTACTGGGTGTTCCGGTGAACAATGATTGGCAACACCATGAAGCACCAAAGAGGAAACCTTTAGTATTCCAGACAGGACAACCTGTGTACCAGAAAAGTGGCGAGGTAAATTGGTTTCCCTCTTTGTTCAAGGATTAAGAGGGGATACAGAGGTAATGAATGGATGGATGGATATCCTGGTCAAAGTATAATATCCCTTTCCAACCCTAATTGTTACCCGTCATACCAGTTACAGCACAGAAAGGGTTTTCCATTTATTAATGGATTAGTTTTCATTAACTTATTTCCCAGAAGGTAGAGTGCACCAGTGTCACTGCTGAGTTTCCAAGTCTCTCAGGTGACTAAGTCACGTGAAATAATGACCCATAAGCCAAGTGACTAGGCATGATGAGCACAGCCCTACCCTACTCAGAGATCCCTAAAAAGACCCAGGAGGCGGGGCTTGGCTGTTGTAGGAGTGAAGTCGAAAGAGAAAATAAACAACATCCATTATATTGCCTCTGAGCGAAGTAGAGTATTAGTCATGATAACTGACATGGTTTAGAATCGTGATTCGATATCTCTTATCTAAGATCCTTTTTGCAATAAGTGTGTGTATGTAGGAGTGTGTGTGTGTGTGTATGTGTATGTGTATGTGTATGTGTGTGTGTGTGTGTGTGTGTGTGTGTGTGTGTGTGTGTGTGTGTGTGTGTGTGTGTGTGTGTATGTGTGTGTGTGTGTGTGTGTGTGTGTGTATGTGTGTGTGTGTGTATGTGTGTGTGTGTGTATGTGTGTGTGTATGTGTAGGAGGGAGAGAAGAAGTAAATCATGTAATTACTGGTTGGTCCAAGTTCTTTGCAGTGACTTAGTCTTATGTAATGGGGTTCGGCTGTTGATACGTAACATATTGGCCCTCTGAGCAGAACGTGTGTGTGTCTCCATTATGGTCGGTTAACACTGAACACACGGAGGGAGTCATGGCCATGTGCTGACTGAGTCACAAACTCAGCTGGGAGGTATAGTGGGGGAAAAAGTATTTGATCCCCTGCTGATTTCGTACGTTTGCCCACTAACAAAGAAATGATCAGTCTATAATTTTAATGGTAGGTTTATATGAACAGTGAGAGACAGAATAACAAAAAAATCCAGAAAAACGCATGTCAAAAATGTTATAAAATGATTTGACCCCTCTGCAAAACATGACTTAGTGATTGGTGGCAAAACCCTTGTTGGCAATCACAGAGGTCAGACGTTTCTTGTAGTTGGCCACCAGGTTTGCACACATCTCAGGAGGGATTTTGTCCCACACCTCTTTGCAGATCTTCTCCAAGTCATTAAGGTTTCAAGGCTGACGTTTGGCAACTTGAACCTTCAGCTCCCTCCACAGATGTTCTATGGGATTAAGGTCTGGAGACTGGCTAGGCCACTCCAGGACCTTAATGTGCTTCTTCTTGAGCCACTCCTTTGTTGCCTTGGCCGTGTGTTTTGGGTCATTGTCATGCTGGAATACCCATCCACGACCCATTTTCAATGCCCTGGCTGAGGGAAGGAGGTTCTCACCCAAGATTTGACAGTACATGGCCCCATCAAATGATGCGGTGAAGTTGTCCTGTCCCCTTAGCAGAAAAACACCCCCAAAGCATAATGTTTCCACCTCCATGTTTGACGGTGGAGATGGTGTTCTTGGGGTCATAGGCAGCATTCCTCCTCCTCCAAACACGGCGAGTTGAGTTGATGCCAAAGAGCTCCATTTTGGTCTCATCTGACCACAACAATTTCACCAAGTTGTCCTCTGAATCATTCAGATGTTCATTGGCAAACTTCAGACGGGTATGTATATGTATTCTTGAGCAGGGGGACCTTGCGGGCACTGCAGGATTTCAGTCCTTCACGGCGTAGTGTGTTACCAATTGTTTTCTTGGTGACTATGGTCCCAGCTGCCTTGAGATCATTGGCAAGATCCTCCCGTGTAGTTCTGGGCTGATTCCTCACCGTTCTCATGATCATTGCAACTCCACAAGGTGAGATCTTGCATGGAGCCCCAGGCCGAGGGATATTGACAGTTCTTTTGTGTTTCTTCCATTTGCGAATAATCGCACCAAATTTGTCACCTTCTCACCAAGCTGCTTGGCGATGGTCTTGTAGCCCATTCCAGCCTTGTGTAGGTCTACAATCTTGTCCCTGACATCCTTGGAGAGCTCTTTGGTCTTGGCCATGGTGGAGAGTTTGGAATCTGATTGATTGATTGCTTCTGTGGACAGGTGTCTTTTATACAGGTAACAAGCTGCGGTTAGGAGCACTCCCTTTAAGAGTGTGCTCCTAATCTCAGCTCGTTACCTGTATAAAAGACACCTGGAAGCCAGAAATCTTTCTGATTGAGAGGGGGTCAAATACTTATTTCCCTCATTAAAATGCAAATCAATTTCTAACATTTTTAACATGCGTTTTTCTGGATTTTTTTTGTTGTTATTCTGTCTCTCACTGTTCAAATAAACCTAACATTAAAATTATAGACTGATAATTTCTTTGTCAGTGGGCAAACATACAAAATCAGCAGGGGATCAAATACTTTTTTCCCCCACTGTAAATGTCACCATCTCCTGGGGCCCAGTGCTGGAACACACACTGACACAGCTCAGCCTTCCGGAAGCTAACACTTCAGCACCACTCCTTATTGTAGCTGTCTAAAACCCCGGGCCTGGAGAACCACACAGGGTGTGTTCAGGGTTTTGGTCCAATTCAGCACTAACACACCTGGGGCCTGTTCAGGAGGTTGCAAGACAGGAGCCTGGGAGGGACGGCACGGCGAGACAGGAGCCTGGGAGGGACGGCACGGCGAGACAGGAGCCTGGGAGGGACGGCACGGCGAGACAGGAGCCTGGGAGGGACGGCACGGCGAGACAGGAGCCTGGGAGGGACGGCACGGCGAGACAGGAGCCTGGGAGGGACGGCACGGCGAGACAGGAGCCTGGGAGGGACGGCACGGCGAGACAGGAGCCTGGGAGGGACGGCACGGCGAGACAGAAGTCTGGGAGGGACGGCACGGCGAGACAGGAGTCTGGGAGGGACGGCACGGCGAGACAGGAGTCTGGGAGGGACGGCACGGCGAGACAGGAGTCTGGGAGGGACGGCACGGCGAGACAGGAGTCTGGGAGGGATGTCCCTCTACACAGGGTGTGTTCAGGGTTTTGGTCCAACTCAGCACTAACACACCTGGGGCCTGTTCAGGAGGTTGCAATGTTATAGCGTTCAGATATTAAAAAAATATATATGTTGGAGTAACCAGTAACCATTTAAGAGACTGCCACCAAAACTAGCTGTGTTTAAAGTTCCAGACAGAGGTAAATGAGAAGGTCCTTTAAATGAGTGTTGTGACAAGGTATGAACTCTGCAATGGACAGGTTCTTATGAGACCCAACCGAACTGGCCTGTCAGAGGACAGAGCAACCGGTCTAAAATAATCTCTCATTGAAAGGGCTGTTTCTGCCATTGCAGCACATTGGCAACCACACATGGGAAGGTGGTGGGTGATTCTGTAGAAACGGCTACAGTACATTATGATTTAGCGCTTCTGTTGCTGCACTGGACTCCAGTACTTTGGGGGTGAAGTCCAACTGTGAGGTGATTTTGAACTAGTACACCACTAAAAGCTCTGAAATACCATCCGAATCCATTTCTTTTTGGTCTGCATCTGGGTCAGATCTGAACGTCGTCACTTAAACACACTCCGAAGGGAAGCCTTTCCCAGCACGAACTTTGACGCAAACTGATTACACTGGGTCGGCTGGTCCAACTCTCTGAGGCGATACTGAACGAGTACACTGCGGAACACACTCTACACATTCAGTCGAGGACTCCCAAAAACATCCTCACACTTGCAAAGCTCTCAAACGCGACCTGCATTTTGATTTATTTTGGGTGTGTATCAAGTCGGAATGCCATCACTTTAAAACACTAGGAAGGTAGCTCCGTTTCCAGAGGGGAGCCTTTTCCCAGCACGACCTCAACCTCTGACGCAAACCCACGATAAGACTGACGCTCGCATGAGCTTCCTGACGTGCCTTTGCATGTCTTCTCGCCGCAGCCCTCACTCCAGTCCAGTGAGAGATGGAAGGAGGGAGAGGTGTCAAAGCCGTCAAAACCGGCCCGATGTACTGATATGGCAGAAGGAGAATAAAAGGAGAAGCAAAGTAAGATAGTGAGATCTCGCTCTGATTGTTAGTTGAAAGGCTCCCTCTTCCACAAGCGGTTTTTATCCTCCACAGAGGCATCTCCATACGTCAGAGAGAGAGCGAGAGAAGAAAAGAGAACGCTACAGAGAAGGTGGGAAGAGAGCGAGAGAGTTAGACGTGATGCCAAAGGGAGAGAGAGAGCCAGATAGTGAGCAAGAGAGAAGGAAGGATGAGAGTACCTTATCCACCTGAAGAGAGACACTTCTTGTATCCTCTCCTTTGGAACAGGGGATTGTTTGAAAGAGGAACAGGCTGCGGTTCGGCAGAGGTACCTGAGGAGTTATGGGGCACAGGGGAGGCAACTCTGGAGTTTGGATCCAATCCTAAACTCACTTCCAGTCTTGGAGAGGTGCAGAGTAGGCAGAGAGAGGAGTGAAACGTGACTATCTGGAGAGGTGTAGAGTAGGCAGAGAGAGGAGTGAAACGTGACTATCTGGAGAGGTGTAGAGTAGGCAGAGAGAGGAGTGAAACGTGACTATCTGGAGAGGTGTAGAGTAGGCAGAGAGAGGCGTGAAACGTGACTATCTGGAGAGGTGTAGAGTAGGCAGAGAGAGGCGTGAAACGTGACTATCTGGAGAGGTGTAGAGTAGGCAGAGAGAGGAGTGAAACGTGACTATCTGGAGAGGTGTAGAGTAGGCAGAGAGAGGAGTGAAACGTGACTATCTGGAGAGGTGTAGAGTAGGCAGAGAGAGGAGTGAAACGTGACTATCTGCGTCACACTGGAAAGAGTACTACTTGATGAACTTTAAGCCCCCGACGTGCACACACTCACGTGCACACACACACACACACGTTCAGTGAGTCTGCACCATGACACTCTCAGCCTCTACTAGCCCTTAGCCAAACACACTAATTAACCTCTAGAGGACTAGACTCGTGTGTGTGTGTGTGTGTGTGTGTGTGTGTGTGTGTGTGTGTGTGTGTGTGTGTGTGTCCATTTTGGCCTGGTTAACACTGAGGGAATCATGACCATGTGCTGACTGAGTCACAATTAGCTGGAGGCAAAGTCATGCGTGCGTTTACACGCCAGCATGTGTGTTTGGAGGGAAAGTGAGAACGTCTGTCTGAGTCAGACAAAGACTAGGCAAGAGTGCCAACTCTAAAGTATCGAAAAGTTTCTGTCTTGTTTTCCTGTTGTGTGAGCGTGTGAACGTAGTCTCTCTGTTTTCCTGTTGTGTGAGCGTGTGAACGTAGTCTCTCTGTTTTCCTGTTGTGTGAGCGTGTGAACGTAGTCTGTTGTTTTCCTGTTGTGTGAGCGTGTGAACGTAGTCTCTGTCTGTTGTTTTCCTGTTGTGTGAGCGTGTGAACGTAGTCTCTGTCTGTTGTTTTCCTGTTGTGTGAGCGTGTGAACGTAGTCCCTGTCTGTTGTTTTCCTGTTGTGTGAGCGTGTGAACATAGTCTCTCTGTTGTTTTCCTGTTGTGTGAGTGTGTGAATGTAGTCTCTGTCTGTTGTTTTCCTGTTGTGTGAGTGTGTGAACGTAGTCTCTCTGTCTGCTGTTTTCCTGTTGTGTGAGCGTGTGAACGTAGTCTCTGTTTTCCTGTTGTGTGAGCGTGTGAACGTAGTCTCTCTGTTTTCCTGTTGTGTGAGCGTGTGAACGTAGTCTCTGTGTGTTGTTTTCCTGTTGTGTGAGCGTGTGAACGTAGTCTCTCTGTGTGTTGTTTTCCTGTTGTGTGAGTGTGTGAACGTAGTCTCTCTGTTTTCCTGTTGTGTGAGTATGTGAATGTAGTCTCTCTGTTTTCCTGTTGTGTGAGTATGTGAATGTAGTCTCTCTGTTTTCCTGTTGTGTGAGTGTGTGAACGTAGTCTCTCTGTTTTCCTGTTGTGTGAGTATGTGAACGTAGTCTCTGTTTTCCTGTTGTGTGAGCGTGTGAACGTAGTCTCTCTGTTTTCCTGTTGTGTGAGCGTGTGAACGTAGTCCCTGTCTGTTGTTTTCCTGTTGTGTGAGCGTGTGAACGTAGTCTCTCTGTGTGTTGTTTTCCTGTTGTGTGAGCGTGTGAACGTAGTCTCTGTTGTTTTCCTGTTGTGTGAGTATGTGAATGTAGTCTCTCTGTGTAGTTGGGGTAGAGAGCTCTAGGTGCTGTAAGCTGCCTTTTATGTTCTCAAAACGAGTGGAATTGCATCTGTATGTCCTTTTATCTGGCATATTTGTATCACTCACAACAAGAACATACTCAAATCCATCTATAAAAAAACAACAGATCTTTACAAAAGACAAAGGGCTTTAAATTGGTCCAAACTACACTACTTGCTGAAAGAACAAAAGAAGAAAAGCAATATAAAGAAAGCAGAAATGAAAGCGGGAGAGTTGCCACAGCGGTACTTACTTCTCAATGAGGTCCAACGTCACCCCTGGCACCAGCTTGGCACTTTTCTGCATGCAAAACCTGGGGGCACAAACAGAGATCCAGTCCAATCAGGGCAGCAAGAAAGCAAACAATAAAAGTGCTAGAAAAATGTCTTAATTCACCTGTAAACCGCTGAACGTTTCAATACAGTATGTGTGGAAGCATTGCCGTGTCAACCAAAGAAATGTGTTTGTTTTCACAATGAAAAAAAAGTTTGATATCACAGGAACAATAAGTAACTTTCAATTACATAGCACAAGGTCTTTAAACTAGAGAGGTTTATGTGAGGGTCAGGTCACAAAGGGATACACGCAGGGTACATCCAGGTCTATTTAGACTGCACTGTGACTCCCACAGTGAAGAGGGTATTATCGTGCTTGGACAGGACCGGCTGGTAGCAGGTCCAGTGCGTTCCCAGCAGGGTAATGTTTAAAGGTAGAGGAGAGGCACGATAAAGCACTGCTGAGGCAGCAAATATAGCAGCTGGGTTGGGATCTCAGATGGGGCTTAGTCATTATTATCAAGGGGAACACAGGTGTGTGTGTGTGGTGTGTGTGTGTGGGGGGTGTATTCTGTGAACGTGCACTCGTGCGCTACACAAATCCAACGTTTGAATTATGCAGAACCTTGCCACCAGCTGTCCAGCACACGTGTTCTCATCTGGACATTCAAGCACGTACACAGACAAAGTCCAAACTAACGCCGTGTAACAACTCCCCACAACAAACCTCAGGTGGCCATTACATTCAGATGGTGAGCTCTCTACACAGGTCTCCCACTGTGTTTGTTGGGGTAATGAACTTTTAGGACAGAGGTCAAAGTGGCACACGAGAGTCTCCTCAAACAGGACACGGAACATGAATAGAGACAAGGCCATGTAGACAGAATGAGAGATGGAGATAGAGAGAGAAGGGACTTCTCCCCTGAAGCAGGAGAGTGTTCTCAAAACACAGGAGAGGAGACTTTGATCCACAGCCAAAACAAACAGAGAAGAGATGGAGAAGGGTGTCAGAGGACATACTGTACTAGAGAGAGAAGTGGAGCAGAGAGAACTTGTGGAGTGGTACTGGGGGTCCGTGTGACTGTTTTTGCGTACGTGCTTGAGAGAGAGAGAGAGAGAGAGAGAGAGAGAGAGAGTGAGGAAGAGTGTGTGTGGGGTCTTGTGCGCGCAACGGATACCTCTCGGTGGGATCCCAAACTAGGTCGTAGAGGGAGGAGCGGAGCTTCTCTGTTGGTCCCCTTGGAGCCGACTGTCTGCTACAGCTCATTACATCCCCCAATCAGTCCTCCCCAGACGCCCTCTGTCGCCATCTTTCCCTCTATGCGGCTCTCTCCTTCAATTCCAATCTTTGTCCTTCGGTCTCTCTCGCTCCCTCTCCCCTATCCCTCTCTCCTATCATTCTGAATGTGTTCATGTCTCCCAAATCCCTCAGTCTGCCCTCTACTCCCCCTCTCCATTTTACACGTTTTCCAACCCCAAGTCCTCATTGTCCACCAAGTTTCCAATTATTTTCCCCCTATATTTTGGCTCTCCTTCACCGTCTGCTTCCCTTCTCTTGTCCTTTTCTCCTTCTATCCTCTAATCCTCTCCCCGCTCCATCCTTTCCCTCTTCCGTCTCCACCGCGCCATCCTTTCCCTCTTCCCGCTCCATCCTTTCCCTCTTCCCGCGCCATCCTTTCCCTCTCCCCGCTCCATCCTTTCCCTCTTCCGTCTCCCCGCTCCATCCTTTCCCTCTCCCCGCTCCATCCTTTCCCTCTTCCCTCTCCCCGCTCCATCCTTTCCCTCTCCCCGCTCCATCCTTTCCCTCTTCCGTCTCCCCGCTCCATCCTTTCCGTCTCCCCGCTCCATCCTTTCCCTCTTCCGTCTCCCGCTCCATCCTTTCCCTCTTCCCTCTCCCCGCTCCATCCTTTCCCTCTTCCCTCTCCCCGCTCCATCCTTTCCCTCTTCCCGCTCCATCCTTTCCCTCTCCCCGCTCCATCCTTTCCCTCTTCCCGCTCCATCCTTTCCCTCTTCCCGCTCCATCCTTCCCTCTTCCCGCTCCATCCTTTCCCTCTCCATCCTTTCCCTCTTCCGTCTCCCCGCTCCATCCTTTCCCTCTTCCCTCTCCCCGCTCCATCCTTTCCCTCTTCCGTCTCCCCGCTCCATCCTTTCCCTCTTCCGTCTCCCGCTCCATCCTTTTCCTCCGTCTCCAGTACCTTTCCCTCTTCATCTCCCGCATCTCCATCCTTTCCCCTCTTTCCGTCTCCCCGCTCCATCCTTTCCCTCTTCCGTCTCCCCGCTCCATCCTTTCCCTCTTCCGTCTCCCCGCTCCATCCTTTCCCTCTTCCGTCTCCCCGCTCCATCCTTTCCCTCTTCCGTCTCCCCGCTCCATCCTTTCCCTCTTCCGTCTTCCCGCTCCATCCTTTCGGTCTTTCGTCTCCCCGCTCCATCCTTTCCCTCTTCCGTCTTCCCGCTCCATCCTTTCCCTCTTCCGTCTCCCCGCTCCATCCTTTCCCTCTTCCGTCTTCCCGCTCCATCCTTTTGGTCTTTCGTCTCCCCGCTCCATCCTTTCGGTCTTCCGTCTTCCCGCTCCATCCTTTCCCTTGCTCTCCCTCGTTGATACACTAACATTAGCAGCAATAATTAACAAAACACTAATTAGCTGACTGTTGGCTCCTTGCTATTGCTGTATAATATACAGGTAACTGCTAAAATAAAGGAAACCCCAACATAAAGTGTCTTAATAGGGCATTGGGCCACCACGAGTCAGAACAGCTTCAATGCACCTTAGCATGGATTCTACAAGTCTCTGGAACTCTTTCAGAGGGATGCATGCAACACCATTCTTCCACGAAAAACTCCATAATTTGGTGTTTTGTTATTGGTGGTGGAAAACGCAGTCTCAAGCGCCGCTCCAGAATCTCACATTAGTGTTCAATTGGGTTGAGATCTGGTGACACCCTTTAAACCCCTATGCACCTTTAAGACCCCTCTTTCAAAGTCACTGATATCTCTTCTTCTAGCCATGGTAGCCAAAATAATGGGCAACTGGGAATTTTTATACATGACCCTAAGAATGATGGATGTTAATTGCTTAATTAACACAGGAATACCATCTGTGTGGAAGCCTGCTTTCAATATACTTTATATCCCTCATTTACTCAAGTGTTTCCTTTATTTTGGCAGTTACCTGTATATAACGTTCTGCTCTGCTGCCCTAAGCTGTGGATTCCTCTTAATGTTTGAGATCTACACTATTAGAAGCTAAGTGGTTATTCAGACAAAGAAACAGTCACAGTAGGTTCAGGGATTATGTCTCAAGGACGTTCAAGGCATAACCTATCTTTATTCATTTCTATGGTTCGAGGGCAGAGCCGTATATGTATCATGTATATTAATGGATCTGGTTCAAGGCACTCGGGATGGAAGAAAATATGTTTCATTTCAAAAGGTCTATGCACTGCTATAGAACTTATAAAATGCAGAGATGCATTCAGAACGGCGATGTGTTTTAGGACAGGGCCTTCAAGGAAGTCTGAGGTAGTTAAAGTATTAGGAGGTTTCATGAGGTAAAACTCTTCTTCCTGTACCCATTACATTCCTGTTTAGGTCTGTTGAAACAAAGCTGAATGTACAGTAGTACCACAGGGAAATAGAACATGAGGTTAAGCAATGCTTTGCTTCCCCATTGTGATGTCAACACAGACAAGGACAAAGAGCATAGAGTACAGTTCCATTGACATTTCCTATATTGAGTCCACGCTCCAGAGATTGTACAGGAAGTGTGTGTGTGTGTTACACCCTCCTCACGTGTTTCCTCCTTCCCCCTAAAGGCTAAGGAGATGTGAGGACAGAGAGAATAAGCTGTTTTAGCTTTAAATGACTGCGAAACATTGGTGTGTGTCAAGGGATATCTTTGCAAACGAAAGGAATATAAGACCGGATAATGAGGCTCCGTGATGACGCATTTTCATTCAGAATTGATCAGCGTTTTGCCTTTTGAAGGTGTACCGTCATGCAAAGCATCATAGAAAATGAGAAGATACAGTGAGGGAAAACAGTATTTGATCCCCTGCTGATTTTGTACGTTTGCCCACTGACAAAGAAATGATCAGTCTATAATTTTAATGGTAGGTTTATTTGAACAGTGAGAGACAGAATAACAACAAAAAAATCCAGAAAAACGCATGTTAAAAATGTTATAATTTGATTTGCATTTTAATGAGGGAAATAAAGTATTTGACCCCTCTGCAAAACATGACTTAGTACTTGGTGGCAAAACCCTTGTTGGCAATCACAGAGGTCAGACGTTTCTTGTACATGGCCCCGTCCATCGTCCCTTTGATGCGGGGAAGTTGTCCTGTCCCCTTAGCAGAAAAACACCCCCAAAGCATAATGTTTCCACCTCCATGTTTGACGTTGGGGATGGTGCTCTTGGGGTCATAGGCAGCATTCCTCCTCCTCCAAACACAGCGAGTTGAGTTGATGCCAAAGAGCTCAATTTTGGTCTCATCTGACCACAACACTTTCACCCAGTTGTCCTCTGAATCATTCAGATGTTCATTGGCAAACTTCAGACGGGCATGTATATGTGCTTTCTTGAGCAGGGGGACATTGCGGGCACTGCAGGATTTCAGTCCTTCACGGCATAGTGTGTTACCAATTGTTATCTTGGTGACTATGGTCCCAGCTGCCTTGAGATCATTGACAAGATCCTCCTGTGTAGTTCTGGGCTGATTCCTCACCGTTCTCATGATCATTGCAACTCCACGAGGTGAGATCTTGCATGGAGCCCCAGGCCGAGGGAGATTGACAGTTCTTTTGTGTTTCTTCCATTTGCGAATAATCGCACCAACTGTTGTCACCTTCTCACCAAGCTGCTTGGCGATGATCTTGTAGCCCATTGCAGCCTTGTGTAGGTCTACAATCTTGTCCCTGACATCCTTGGGGAGCTCTTTGGTCTTGGCCATGGCGGAGAGTTTGGAATCTGATTGATTGATTGCTTCTGTGGACAGGTGTCTTTTATACAGGTAACAAGCTGAGATTAGGAGCACTCCCTTTAAGAGTGTGCTCCTAATCTCAGCTCGTTACCTGTATAAAAGGCACCTGGGAGCCAGAAATCTTTCTGATTGAGAGGGGGTCAAATACTCATTTCCCTCATTAAAATGCAAATCAATTTATAACATTTTTGAGATGCGTTTTTCTGGATTTTTTTGTTGTTATTCTGTCTCTCACTGTTCAAATAAAACTACCATTAAAATTATAGACTGATCATTTCTTTGTCAGTGGGCAAACATACAAAATCAGCAGGGGATGAAATACTTTTTTCCCCTCACTGTGCTTGAGATTACTGGAAAGGCTGTCCCAAGTTTTCAAGAGGAAAGCTAGTCTCACGTGCACACACATTTGTGTGCTTTCTTTTTCTGTTATGTGTGTGTGTGACTGAGTATGTCGATGTGTGCTTGCATGTGCTTGCGTGAGTGTGAGACCTTAGCTTCCTTAGCTAAAACACACACACAATGCCCAGGGGGTGGGGTTGGCATGAGTAGAGTGTGCGGAACCGCAAAAGTTCCAGGATATTGAGGCAGTCACCTGTCAAAGTGTTGGCAGCAGAACAGGAGTCCTGTTTAAAGATTCAGCAGGAAGATGGTGCTTCTCAGTTCCTCACAGTCACACGAGGCTGGCTCCTAACTATCTGATACTCATGCTGAGTCCCTCAAGAATCACTATCCTCATTTCCTTTCCTTATTTAACCCTCTTCTCCCCTTCTTTCCAAGCTCATCAGATCTTTCTAATCCTTTCTTCTCCTCTCCTCATTTCCTCTCTCCTTTCCCTTTTTATCCCCTCTTGTTCCATCCTTTCCTCTCTTCTCGCCATCTCTGCTCTTCTCCTTTCCCCCTCCATTACCATAGCCACCCTCTATCTGAACATTGGGAAATCCCTTGAAGACAGTGCTCTATCAGTGCTGATTTTCTGCTCTAGTGAGCAAGGAAACCCTCTTTCTGGCTCCCGCACTCTTCCTATATTCGTTTTTTCTCTCATCTCACCTCCCTCTTTCATTCTCTTCCCTCTGTGCTTTTTTTTGTGTTGCAGGTTTGGAATCCGAGGTAAGCCATCACGTCTTAGTGAGCCTGCAGCGCTAAATGCGATTAGCTAAGGAGAGAAGCATGTGTCTCTTTCAGCATGGAAGGGGGAGAGAGCGAGCGCGATAGAAAAGCAGAGTTCACTGCAGTCTCGAGACAGGGCTGATAATGGATATTTCTAGCATTGGAAATCATTCTTTGTTATGACCCATCCAATACCTTTACTCTAAGACTATAAAATCATTAAGCAATTTGAGACTTGGCTATAGAAATATTATCTACTGTTATATTACTTCATCACTAACCTTTATTTTAAAAAAATAAGTTAAGTAGTCAAACGAGCCAATTGGGAACAAAGGATTAGGTGGCCATGATAATATTAGATGTTAGGTTTGAAATTTATCAAAGACAATATACTTGCAACAAATGCCAAGAGATGTATAATGAAAGGGAAACAGAAAACCTACCACTGAGACCCCAGTTTAATGTCTCAACCAAAGAATGAAAATTGCAAAGAAATGTGAATTATATCCCCATCAAAAGTCTTCCTACCCCAATGGTATTATTGTACGCCAATGGATCGCACTCACTATAATGGATCCTTTGAGCATGAAAAGATAATTGACAAAGAAAGGAAACGTTTACTCCAGTCTCATTTTTTCTCAGAAACTGCGATTTGACGTACCCATTAGCTATATTACACCATTGATAGAAAAAAAACATGACTGATGTGTGTCTGTACGTCATGTGTGCGCGTGAGAGACAATTGCCAATACTTTCGATTTATACTACAATTGTACTACAATTGTCACTGAACCCCGAACAGTGCCAAACACTAAGAGAAAAAAAACACAAAAAACACACCCAAATATCCCCTCAAACTACAACACTACTACTTTAGCAGGAGATGAAAAGGGGTAAGCTGGGTATTGTAGTTCACAGAATAAGAGATCAGATAATGCAGAGGTCTTTCAGTACCGATCTCTTCCTGATTGGTAGCCCTTTCCCATATATGGGTAAATTGCAGATTTTGTAATTGATAAGTGCCTAAATTGGAACGCAGTGGCTGTACTGTAACATCCTATACATGACATCAGAGCTCAGGTTCTACACTTCACAACGCTGTATGGTATTTGAATGACAGCTGCTAGAAACTATGCAAAAATTGCACCGCCATTTCTTGGTTGCAAAACTATAAATGGTTCACCTCATTGCAGTTTACGTGACAAAACAAGCATGTGTAGTGTAGATAATCATTGTACCACTGAAATATATTTTCAATAACGAAAAATATTATATTTTCTTTCAGCTGTTTGAAGCTGGCGTACAAGACCGAAAGTAAGACAAAAATGTAACTTAAGAGTTGGAAGCGTAGAAATAGCGCACAGAGCTACCGCTTCCTGGACTTGCTTTCAATGAGAATGACAGATCTATAACACACATTTCTAAGTAAATTTGGTCGAGTCGCCAAAAGTTACATTTTGCTGCTCTCTCCCAAGCAAATTTCCTGCAATCCTATGCATTTTGCCATGGCTAATGTAGTGTTATTTTGCTCAAACATAACAAAACCAATATTGCTAAATTCATTGTTCGGTGAATTTTCAATTCTCCCTGACTTTCTAGCTTTTATTTTGGTAACTGTTAGTTCTCAAAGATGATATTATTTAAAAATATATAGGTCCAATATCTTTGACATACTTTATATCTGGGTTTTAGTCGTTACGGTTTACACTGAAAGCATTTTTCCATCCATAAAATGTATTTTATATAATTGTCAAAGACGAGACGTGTAAATTTAGTGTCCGAAGGCCATTCATTTAACATAAAAAGATATGTATAAATCTAATATTAAATCATTCAACTCTTACCTTTCTTTTGACCCAGAAATATTTGTGTTGCAAACTATTAAATTGAGGGAGTTATTGAGCTCTAAAGTGTCAAAATGTCCTTCAGTGTAACTGTCCAAGTTAAAATTCTAATGACAAAAGTATTTTTAAAATATAAATGAACACCCATGGCATAATTGTGTTAGTGTTTGCAACAATATATAGAATAATGGGCGACATACTGTATCTAAAAAATATTTAATAACTTGAATAACTTTTGTCCGGACTTCTGCGCTTCATCAATGTCATTCAGTATAACAAAGATAAAAAGCCATTTTAAAGCATATCACATGATGGTAATCTCTGAAATACTTGATGATTTCACCTTTTCACCCTCTAGTAACCTTTGTAACAAAAACTCATGTTCTTCAGCACAACACAGAAAACATACTTTTAATGTTATTTTTATAAAAAGCTATATTAAATATGAAAAGTAAGGATAATCTTTATAGGTCAAGGTTACTTTATATAGGTGGCCAAGGAACGGCCTGTTAAATATGTTTATGTATGAAATCTGTCCTTCAGTATCACGCTTTTGTCCTTCAGCACAACAAAAGTTTCATGTTATACTACAATGTCACCTGTTATGCTGAATGACAGTAGCTTTGTTATCCCATGTTTTCACTAGTTTACAAAATGTAATCATGTAATTCATATTTACTCATTGTATGAATACTGAATATTATCATTTGAAACTATTTTATGGCATTTTAAGGTATTTCAAGGTACATTATCTTTATACTGTAGATGCCGTTGTCTAATAAGGAGGGCTGCACGGCACAGACAAAATATTAACGCGGATCCAGTTTCTAGGGAGGAAAGACTAGCCAGAAGAAAAGCAAGGTATTGTTTTCATGGTTTCATGCTACTGTCAGCAGCAGAATAGGATATAATAGGATATAAAGCTGGGTGGATAACACTTAACATTAAGTTGTACTATTACACTGTAGTTAATGTTTTATTGCACAGCAGTTACGGTTTAACTGATGGATTATATTAGTTAATATTATAATAATTATACACACAATTATGGATTAAAAATGTATTAATAATTATATTAGTTAATAGCTGGGGCACTTTATGAAAAATCGAGACTGTACAAGTTTGAATTGAAGTAGTTTGATGGGCATTTTATGTAGCTATTTTGTGTAGGTATCTTGAAATTGCATTTGTGTACCTGCATTGAATAGAAATTAACCAGTTAGAGTAGCAATACATAATTGCATAACATTAACTAGCATGTAATAATTGTGTAATAATGCAACAAAGTGTTGGCCGCAGGCTCAAATTATAGTAAAGTGATTATTAACATTAGCAATGAAAAAGTAACAAAACATGTTTGAGAGAGAAAGGTGGAGGGAGTTGATTTAACTTTTAAACTTTGATTAAGTGTTATCATTGTATAGCCTACTATTAATAGACTAATAACATTGAATGGATGCAAATCCTATTCTGTGCCAGTGTCAACTATTACATTTTTGTTTTATAGCTATCAGAGAAGAAAGAAGGATGTCACTCCTGATCATCCACCAATCCATACAATGACACAATATGATGCTGGAGAAAAAAAGGGGGAAAAAAAGGAAAAATGTTGATTAAATCAGAGGCGGCGCCGTGAAAAAATCTAACAAATGAATGTGGTGACGAACTTAACTCCAGTATCCACTGAAGGAAACTCTTGAGCAACCCCCGAACAACTTGTACAAGTACAACATGAACCTTTACCTCTAGAGCTGGAGCAACCATCTACCGTAAATTCCGGACTATAAGCCGCAACTTTTTTCCCACGCTTTGAACCCAGCGGCTTAAACAATGACGCGGCTAATATATGGATTTTTCCAGCTTTCGATTTTTTTTCCTCCAAAAAAACACATTCTGTGACGTGCTCAGTTTTTTGGCGGCATGAAGCTTTCATTAGACCAATGAAATTGCCGAACGGGTTAAGGTCAAACAACTTTTTTGTTTACTGTTTAGATTAAATCGAGCGCTCTCAAACTTCCCATAATTCTGATTACGGTAGTCATTTTGTCACCCTCATCATGGCAAAGACACGGAGAAATGTATATGATGCAACTTTCAAGTTGAAGGCGATTGATCTGGCTGTTGGAAAAGGAAATAGAGCTGCTGCACGGGAGCTTGGTCTTAATGAGTCGATGATAAGATGTTGGAAACAGCAGCGTGAGGAATTGACTCAGTGCAAAAAGACAACTAAAGCTTACTGCTAATTTTTTATTTTTTGTTACAAGCCGTGTTTCGTTAAAGCCTGTGTAAAGTTAATTTGTTTCAATGTACCGGTAGGCACCTGCGGCTTATAGACATGTGTGGCTTATTTATGTTCAAAATAATATATATTTTTTAATTTCAGTGGGTGCGGCTTATATTCAGGTGCGCTTAATAGTCCGGAAATTACGGTAAGTCCTTGACTCCAGAACTAGAGCAATCCCTTGAGCCTCAATCTCAAACACTGGATCAACCACTTGCTTCCTCCACTCCAGAAAAAGTGAAAGGGGTATCAAAGCATTGCAATATTACTTTGAGAAAGATATCCAGTGTTTGGTGACGACTTTAAGCAAAACTACAGTTTTTTGCACAATGTTATGGAATGTTTTTTAATTAATGCTTTGTTGCAAATGTTCAATGCTGATTTAATCCTACGTTAATTAAATTGTAAAACTATGTTGCATAGTAAAACCCATCTTTATGTGTGTGACGTATGGGTCCACACACACACACACACACACACACACACACACACACACACACACACACACACACGGAAAAGATGTAAGTACAGCTAGCCTGCACATTTTAAACATCTTATCCAGTCTTTTTTAGACAGTTTTATAACTTAAAAAATAGCTAAAAGAAAAATACTATTGCTGCTACTAATAATAGTTCATAGGATAATTATTGTTATTGCTGAAGGAGTCACATTTAATCAATTTGTGGGCCGGACTGATACGATGTCATTCAGGGTAACAAAATATTGTCATACAGTATAACACCAGTATTTTATATTAAAATACAATAACTTTGTTTTGTTGACTGAGACAAAAACAAATCACAAAGGATGAAGTGAAAGGTATTTCCAAAGATTTTTGAAAACTTTTCAGTGTAAGGCAGGAACGTTTTTGTAAAAAACCTTCAACAAATTTTGAGTTGTTGTGACCCGTGACACATCAAATATGTTATTTAAAATAAAATGTCATTTTTTCTGGGTAATTATATTTCTGCCAGTCTATGCATGGATATAGCACCTTGTGATGTTGAAAAATGGGCATACATGTATTTTACATTTTTTAAAGACTTAGTGTAATACTGAATGACATTTTACTAGGGTACATTCATATGAATCACAATAAAAATGATTTATTGGCTTTATTCTTGAAAATAACTAATATAAAGGGCATAGGTGACACTCCAATGAACATAAAAAAGCTTTTTAGGGAGTTGTAATTGACGATTTATTTTTTTGCTACTTTGAAAACCTTATACATCTTTGACATACATACATACAGTTGAAATCGGAAGATTACATACACCTTAGCCAAATACATTTAAACTCAGTTTCACAATTCCTGACATTTAATCCTAGTAAAAATTCCCTGTCTTAGGTCAGTTACGATCACCACTTTATTTAAAGAATGTGAGATGTCAGACTAATAGTAGAGAATGATTTATTTCAGCTTTTATTTCCATCATCACATTCCCAGTGGGTCAGAAGTTTACATACACTCAATTATTATTTGGTAGCATTGCCTTTAAATTGTTTAACTTGGGTCAAATGTTTTGGCTAGCCTTCCACAACCTGACCACAATAAATTGGGTGAATTTTGGCCCATTCCCCCTGACAGAGCTGGTGTAACTGAGTCAGATTTATAGGATCCTTGATCGCACACGCTTTTTAAGTTCTGCCCGCAAATGTTCTATAGGATTGAGGTCAGGGCTTTGTGAGGGCCACTCCAATACCTTGGCTTTGTTTTCCTTAAGCCATTTTGCCACAACTTTGGAAGTATGCTTGGGGTCATTGTCCATGTGGAAGACCCATTTGCAACCAAACTTTAACTTCCTGACTGATGTCTGAGATGTTGCTTCAATATATCCACATAATTTTATATCCTCATGATGCCATCTATTTTGTGAAATGCACCAGTCCCTCCTGCAGCAAAGCAGCCCCACAACATGCTGCTGCCACCCCCGTGCTCTACAGTTGGGATGGTGTTCTTCAGCTTGCAAGCATCCCCCTTTTTCCTCCAAACATAACGATGGTCATTATGACCAAACAGTTCTATTTTTGTTTCATCAGACCAGAAGACATTTATCCAAAAAGTACAAACTTGGTCCCCATGTGCAGTTGCAAACCGTAGTCTAGCTTTTTTTATGGCAGTTTTGGAGCAGTGGATTCTTCCTTGCTGAGCGGCCTTTCAGGTTATGTTGATATAGGACTCATTTTACTGTAGATATAGATACTTTGTGCCTGTTCCCTCCAGCATCTTCACAGGGTCCTTTGCTGTTGTTCTGGGATTGATTTGCACTTTTTGCACCAAAATACATTCATCTCTAGGAGACAGAATGCGTCTCCTTCCTGAGCAGTATGACGGCTGCGTGGTCCCATGGTGTTTATTCTTGCGTAGTATTGTTTGTACAGATGAACGTGGTACCTTCAGGCATTTGGAAATTGCTCCCAAGGATGAACCAGACTTTGTGCAAGTCTACAAAACTTGTGTCATGCACAAAGTACATGTCCTAACCGACTTGCCAAAACTATAGTTTGTTAACAAGAAATTTGTGGAGTGGTTGAAAAACGAGTAGTAATTACTCCAACCTAAGTGTATGTAAACTTACGACTTCAACTGCACATACAAATTATTATATCTTTTTTTCACTGTTTGGAATTAGGCAGCCCGAGGTACTGGTGTAACCGACAATGTTATCCCAATTTCATATGCTGCTTAAATTAATTGACACCCATATCAGGTAAAAATGGAACGTCATGTTTTGGTCATGAAGAAAAAGCTAATATCTCGCAGCTTTTTTACCAGTAGCCTGGAATCACTAGTTAGCCTTCAGAAAGTACTCATACCCCTTGACTTATTCCACAACCCGAATTCAAAATTGTTTAAATATGTTTTTTTCCCCACCCATCTCCAAAACAATACCCCATAATGACATTGACATTTTTTGGGGGGGATTTATTGGAAATAAATATGGACATCTCATTTACATAAGTATTCACACCAGAGTCAATACTTTGTAGAAGCACCTTTCGCACCGATTACAGCTTTCTTTTTGGATAAGTCTCTAAGACCTTCGCACACCTGGATTGCACAATATTTGCCAACACATTCATTTTTACAATTCTTTCAGCTCTCAAGTTTATTCTTGATCATTGCTGGACGACCATTTTCAAGTCTTGCCATAGATTTTCAAGCCGATTTAAGTCAAATCTGTAACTAAGCCACTTAGACTCAATGTCTCCTAACTCCAGTGTAGATTTGGCCTTGTGTTAAAGGTTTTGTTCTGCTTAAAGGTGAATTCATCTCCCAATGTCTGTTGGAAACCAGACAGAACCAGGTATTCGTCTAGGATTTTGCCTGTGCTTATAGCTGTATTTCGTTTATTTTTATCCTAAAAAAAACTCCATAGTCCTTGTCGATGACAAGCATACCCATAACATGATGCAGCCACCACCATGCTTGAAAATATGAGGCCTAATTACCCAACATCAGTGCCCGACCTCACTAATGCTCGTGGCTGAATAGAAGTCCCTGCAGCAATATTCCAACATCTAGTGGAAAGCCTTCCCAGTAGAGTGGAGGCTGTTATAGCAGCAAAGGGGGGGGGATCAACTCCATATTAATGACCATGATTTTGGAATGAGATGTTCGACGAGCAGGTGTCCATAAACTTTTGGTCATGTAGTGTAGGCTATATCCTCTTTCAAAACGTAGCAAGTGTTGATGTCATCATTCTTGCTGCTTCCACACACACACACCTGCGAGATCAGGTGTGCGTGTGGTCTCAATTTAATAGAGTAGGCAATAGCCTATGCACGGGCGGAGAAACACGGGGCAGTTATCTTTCCAAGGAAATGTACTTCCTAAATATGATTAGGCTATAGTTTACATTGCGTATAAATAAATATTGATCATCCATATTTCTGTCTGAAAATCGTCCCACTCCTAAAAGGTAGGCTATAAAAATAGCTCAAGAGAAAGTGCAAGTCTCCAACTCCACTCACTTCAACTACATCTATCATATTGGCTGACACAGCCCAGTAATACAGACAGACAAATATAAATGGGCCACGTGAGAAGCTCTGGAAATGTAACCTATTTAAGCTATATTTGTGCATTTGATATCGAAACCAAGAGGTGCAACATCGTGAGACTTCCGGGAACGCTTGCGAAACAGACCAAGCCAGGGTTTGGAGTTTGAAAAGTAAACGAGAAGTGAAAAATTCTCCCTTATGTTAATTTTCTAGAAATCTAAAGGCAGAACCTAGATTGGAGCCAATGTCTTAAGTAGATGACCATGTTATTTATACAACCTCGTGAAAGTGACAAACTGACACGTTTCCATTTTTGTCAAAAACAACTTCATATGAAAGGAGTGCCTTTGATTTGACAGCCTGCACATGCGCAGTTCAGCGCCAGACGACCGTTAGACCCGACGAGGTGTGTCTGTGCTTAGCTAGCCAACGTCACCATGACATCGGAGAAGCAGCCTCCGCGAAATACACTTGATTGATTGAACATGCGAGGTTACGCAATGCTTTGCTTCCCCACTGTGAAGTCACCACAGAGAAGGACAACAGCTACATTTACATTATACTCAGTGTGTTACACTTTTCTCCCGTGTTTCCTCCTTCCCCCTATTGACTAAGGAGATGGGAGGACAGAGAGAATGAGTTGTTAGTGTGCTGACACATTTTCATTCAGAATTGATCAGTGATGTGCCTTTTGAAGGTGTACTGTCACTCACATCATCATAGATAATGACAAGAAGCTACTAGAGGTGACAGGAAAGGCTGTCTCAGTTTCCAGGAGGGAAGGGCTCACGCGCACGCACACACACACACACACACACACACACACACACACACACACACACGTGCTTTCTTTTTCTGTTGTGTGTGTGTGTGTATATATATATATATGTCTGTGTGTGTGTGTATGCATGTGTGAGAACTTAGCTTCCTTAGCGAAAAACACACACGATGCCCAGGTGGCATGATATTGAGGCAGTCATCTGTCAAGGAGTTGGCAGCAGAACAGGAGTCCTGTTTAAAGATTCAGCAGGAAGATGGTGCTTCTCAGCTCCTCATTGTCACACGAGGCCATGACTGGCTCCTAACTATCTGATACGCATGCTGAGTCCCTCAACAATCTCTATCCTCATTTCCTTGCCTTTCCTTATTTAACCCTCTTCTCTCTTCTCCCCTTCTTTCCAAGCTCCTCAGATCTTTCTCACCCTTCTTTCTTCTCCCCTCATTTCTCCACTCCTTTCCTCCCTCTCTTCGCACCATCTCTGCTCTTCTTTCCCCCTCCATTACCATAGCCACCCTCTATCTGAACATCGGGAAATCCCTTGAAGACAGTGCTCTATCAGTGCTGATTTTCTGCTCTGGTGAGCAAGGAATCTCTCTCCCTCTCTATATTCGTACTCACCATCTCATCCTCATCTTTCATTCTCTTCCCTCGGTGCATTTTATGCAGGTTTGGAAGCCGAGGTAAGCCTGTCTTAGTGAGCTTTCTCATCTGGTTCTCTCACTGCTGCGCTGAATGCAAATAGCTAAGGGGAGAAGCACATGCCTCTTTCAGCATGGAAGGGAGAAAGAGAGAGGCAGAGTAAACTACAGTCTCGAGACAGGGCTGATAATGGATATTTCTAGCATTGGAAATAATTCTTTGTTATGACCAATCCAATACCATCAGTCTAAGACTATCAAATCCTTAACTTCTTATGGATGGTGGCAGTATTGAGTCGCTTGGATGACTGACGTGCCCAGAGTAAACTGCCTCCTACTCACTCCCAGAAACTAAGATATGCATATTATTAGTATATTTGGATAGAAAACACTCTGAAGTTTCTAAAACTGTTTGAATGATGTCTGTGAGTATAACAGAACTCATATGGCAGGCAAAAACCTGAGAAAAAACTCCAACCAGGAAGTGATTTGAAGTTTTTCTATCTAATCCCTGTTCAAACGAGTGTCTATGGGGTCATTTTGCACTTCCTAAGGATTCCATTGGCTGTCAACAGCCTTTAGAAACTTGTTTCATGCGTCTCCTGTTACTGGGCAGAGAATAGGAGCTCAGTCAATGAGTGGACTGCCTGGGAGCAGTGAGTTGTTTACTGCGCGGGCACATTTGGTGTGCCGCTCATTCTTTTTCTTCTGTAATGAATACGCTATTGTCCGGTTGGAATATTATCGACGTTTTATGTTAAAAAGATCCTAAGGATTGATTGTAAATATCGTTTGACATGTTTCTACGAACGGTAATGGAACTATTTGACTTTTTGTCTCTTCTTTTACGCTCACGCGTTATGCCTTTGGATAGTGATCTGAACGCATGAACCAAACGGAGGTATTTGGACATAAATATGGAGTATTTCGAACAAAAATAACATTTCTTGTGGCAGTAGGAGTCCTGGTAGTGCATTCCGACCAAGATCAGCAAAGGTAAGGGAAGATTTATAATACTAATTCTTTGTTTAGTTGACTCCAGAACTTGGCGGGTAACTGTACAGCTTGCTTTGATGGCTGAGCTCTGTACTCAGAATATTGAAAAATGTGCTTTCGCTGAAAAGCTATTTTAAAATCTGACACAGCAGTTGCATTAAGGAGTAGTATATCTATAATTCTTTCAATAACTGTTGTAAATTTTATCAACGTTTATGATGAGTATTTTTGTAAATTGATGAGCTGATTCACCGAAAGTTTTGGTGGGAATACATTTTCTGAACACCATGCGCCAATGTAAAATGGGGTTTATGGATATAAATATGAACATTATCGAACAAAACATACATGTATTTTGTAACATTGAGTCCTGGGAGTGTCATCTGATGAAGATCAAAGGTTAGTAATTAATTTTAGCTGACTTTCTGGTTTTTGTGACATCTCTCCTTGCTTGGAAAATGGCTGTGTGGTTTTTCTTGTTTAGGTGCTGTCCTAACAATCTAATGTTTTGCTTTCGCCGTAAAGCCTTTTTGAAAATCGGACACTGTGGTTAGATTAAGGAGAATCTTATCTTCAAAAGGGTGTATAATACTTGTATGTTTGAGAAATTTTAATTATGAGATTTTTGTTGTTTTGAATTTGCCGCCGTGCACTTTCACTGGCTGTCGTCATATCGATCCCGCTAACGGGATTCAAGCCATCAAACTTGTTAAGCAATTTGAGACTTGACTATAGAAATATTATCTACATTTTTTTTCCCCAGATAAGTTGTGTGGCCAAATGAGCCAATTGGGAAATAAGGATTAGGTGGCCATGATAATAGGTTTGAAGACACAATATACAATATACAACAAATACCAAGAGCTGTATTGTGACCACTTAGAACACAGTTTAATGTCTCAACCAAAGAATAAGTATTGATACTTTTTAAAAATATTTTTTTATTTAACCTTTATTTAACTAGGCAAGTCAGTTAAGAACAAATGTTTATTTACAATGACGGCCAACCCTGGCCAAACCCGGACAACGCTGGGCCAATTGTGCGCCGCCCTATGGGACTACCAATCACAGCAGGATGTGATGCAGCCTGGATTCGAACCAGGGACTGCAGTGACGCCTCTTGCACTGAGATGCAGTGCCTTAGACCGCTGCGCCACTCGGGAGCCCTGAGCATGAAAAGATAGTTGACAAAGAAAAGGAAATGGCTACTCCAGTCTTTCACTTTTTATCAGAAACTGACATTTGAAGTACCCATTAGCCTATACCTCATCCTTAGAAAAAACATATGGTAGCGACAAATGCCTGTCTGTACAGCATGTGTGACACCTTGTCGAGTTCTTGCCAATACCTTCGATTTGTACTAGAATTGCTATGACACATACCGCAAAACTTCAATTAATAGCCTGGGCGTTTGTTTGCTTAAATCACAGACCAAAACAAGCGCTCATTAGAGACAGGCGTCTATTTCCTTAATGCACACAGCTTTTTCTCATTTGCATAGTTAATTGTTTAATTCCAGCATTTACCTCCAAAATATTAATCAATTTCTTAATTTCCTGCATGAATGTGTTATCATTTACACACTGTCACATTTCGTATGCCTCTATAAAAACAGAAAACACTTTTCCTTGACAGAATTATTATTATTCTCTGACTCCATTTTCCACCGTTCTTACCTTCTCTACTAGAGGGCATGTCAGAGCAATTTCTTATTTTTTATACATTTACAACATTTCTAAAAAAACTATTTTTGCTTTGTCATAATGGGTTATTGTGTGTAGATTGATCAGGGGGAAAAACAATAAGCAAGGAGAGTGTGATCTGCGCGCAGGCAGCAGGCAGGCAGCGTACAGACAGCTCAGAGATTATTTTATTGACAGGTCTGGTTGCCTAGTGATGGTCCAGCTTCAGAAGCCGCATTCCTTTACAGTGGTATTCCTTTACTAGTAAAACGCCCGTTCATTGGCACTTCAAAACTATCTCCAGAGATGGTTTTGTGTCAGCATTTAAGAAGCTATAGTGTGCCCTTAGAGATAAACAAACACGCCATAGATGAGCCGCTTTAAAAGGGTATATGACTACAGTAGATATAACTTCATTACCTGACCCTAGCGGTCATTAATACCAAATAGGTATTATTATTCTGCATTGTGAGTTGACGTGATTTTTGTTTGAATGGAACGGATTTTTTTTTTTTTTTTTTAAATGGCAGTTTAAACGGTAAGCAACATTTTCAATTTGTCACATTCCTAGATGTCATTCAAGCAAACCACACACCAAATGTGCACTGCATATTTCTATATGTGAAAACGTGTCATTTACAGTATCAACACTTATGATTCACAGTTACAAGGATGACATGCGTTTTACCCTGGGTTGTCCTGAACAGAATGAGCCTGTTTGCTGTATATTATAATAACCAAATAAAGCCTATAACAGCTGAATATAGAGAAAGCATGCCAACTGTGCCAGTGAGAGAAATGTTTAACGTTAAACCCTGCACATGCACGCACACACATGCATGTCTGTGTATATGTGCACGTGTTAGGGGGTGTGCGCGCTTGCTTACGTTTGTGCGAGTGCGTGTATGTGAGACCTTCCTTAGTGAAAACACACACGATGCCCAGGTGGCAGGGTTGGCATGAGGAGTGTGGTCGGAAGCACCAACGTTCCAGGAGATTGAGGCAGTGACCTGCCAAGGAGCAGCAGAACAGGAGTGTCCTTTAAAGATTCAGCAGGAAGATGGAGCTACTCAGCTACAGTCACACAAGGCCATATGATGCTCTCAACTATCTGATAAGCAACTGGCCACCGGAAGGTTCTCTCCCCGTTCTGCTGACAAGTATTTATTTTCCATACACAAGTAATAAAGGCCTAGCGCACTAAGTTGTTAATATATATATATATATATATATATATATATATACATACATACATACATACATACATACATACATACATACATACATACATACATACATACATACATACATACATACATACATACATACATACATACATACATACATACATACATACATACATACATACTTTTCTGCAGCACCCTCAGCACCCCTACTTCTAGCGGCTATGGATAAGCATGCTGAGTCCCTCAAGCATAACAATCCTCCTTCACCTTTCCTTATTTAACCCTCCTCTCTTCTTCCCTGCCTGCCTGCCTGCCTCCCTCCCTCCCACCCCTCTCCCTCCCTCCCTCCCTCCTTGCTTCCCTCTCCCTCCCTGCCTCCAACTAACCTCCTTCCCTGCCTGCCCCCCCCCCCTCCATCTCCCCTCCCTCCCTCCCTCCCTCCATCCATCCATCCTTCCCTGCCTGTCCCCGCCTTCCCTGCCTGCCCTCCCTCCCTCCCTGTCAACCCTTCCCTGCCTGCCACCCTCCGTCCCCCTCCTTCCCTGCCTGCCACCCTCCGTCCCCCTCCTTCCTCTCTCCCTCTCCTTGCCTGCCTGCCTCCCTCCCTCCCTCCCTCCTTCCTTCTCCCACCTTGCCTGCCTGCCTCTCCCTCCCTCCTTCTCCCACCTTGCCTCCCTCCCTCTCCCTCCCTCCTTCCCTGCCTGCCTCCATCCCTCTCCCTCCTTCCCTGCCTGCCTGCCACTCCCTCCTTCCCTGCCTGCCTGCCTGCCTGCCTGCCTGCCTGCCTGCCTGCCTGCCTGCCTGCCTCCCTCCCTCCCTGCCTCTCCCACCTTGCCTGCCTGCCTCCCTCTCCCTCCCTCTCCCTCCCTCCTTGCCTCCCTCCTTCCCTGCCTGCCTCCCTCCCTCCCTCTACCTCCTTCCCTGCCTGCCTGCCTGCCTCTCCCTCCCTCCTAGCCTCCCTCCTTCCCTGCCTGCCTCCCTCTCCCTCCCTCTCCCTCCTTCCCTGCCTGCCTGCCTCTCCCTCCCTCCCTCCCTCTCCCTCCTTCCTTCCCTGCCTGCCTGCCTGCCTCTCCCTCCCTCTCCCACCTTGCCTGCCTCCCTCCCTCCCTCCCTCTCCCACCTTGCCTGCCTCCCTCCCTCTCCCTCTCCCTCCCTCCCTGCCTCTCCCTCCCTCTCCCTCCTTCCCTGCCTGCCTCTTCCTCCCTCTCCCTCCTTCCCTGCCTGCCTCTCCCTCCCCCTCCCTCCTTCCCACCTTCCTTCCCTCTTTGCCTGCCTGCCTCTTTGCCTGCCTGCCTCTTTGCCTGCCTGCCTCTTTGCCTGCCTGCCTTTTTGCCTGCCTGCCTTTTTGCCTGCCTGCCTCCTTCCGTACCTGCCTGCCTCCTTGCCTTCCTACCTGCCTGCTTCCTTGCCTTCCTACCTGCCTGCTTCCTTGCCTTCCTACCTGCCTGCTTCCTTGCCTTCCTACCTGCCTGGCTCCTTGCCTTCCTACCTGCCTGCCTCCTTGCCTTCCTACCTGCCTGCCTCCTTGCCTTCCTACCTGCCTGCCTCCTTGCCTTCCTACCTGCCTGCCTCCTTGCCTTCCTACCTGCCTGCCTCCTTGCCTTCCTACCTGCCTGCCTCCTTGCCTTCCTACCTGCCTGCCTCCTTGCCTTCCTACCTGCCTGCCTCCTTGCCTTCCTACCTGCCTGCCTCCTTGCCTGCCTCATACCTGTATCCCCTCTTTTCCACACTTCTCCATCACCTTAGCCTCCCCCCCGCATCGGGGAAATCAGAAATAATTTTCTTGCTCTGGTAAGCAAGGAAGCCCTCTCACTCTTCCTATATTAATTTTTTTCTCTCCCGCTCACCCACCCCCCCCCCCCCCCCCCCCCCCCTCCCTCCCTCTTTCATTCACTTTCCTCCATGCATTTTCTTTTGCAGGTTTGGAAGCAGAGGCCTTGACGTCTTGGTGAGCCTTCGTCGTTTTTTTCCCATTCCTTTTCTCACTCCGGGCTGAATGCAATTAGCTATGGAAAGAAGCACGTCTCTTTCAGCATGGAGGGGAGACAGGGTGAAAGTGAGGGAGAGAAAGAGTGCGAGAGAGCGAAAGAGGCAGATTTCACTGCAGTCTCGAGATAGGGCTGATAATAGATATTTCTAGCATTGGAAAACATCTGTTATGCCCAATCCAATGATGTTCACTCTAAGACTATCAAATCCTTAAGCAATAAGACTTGGCTATAGAAATATTATCTACCGTTATATTACTTCATCACCAACCTTTATTTTTACCAGAAGTTGAGTGGTCAAATGAGTCAATTGGGAAATAAGGATTACGTTGCCATGATAATATTAGATGTTGGGTTTGAAATTTAGCCAAGACACAATATTCTTGCAACAAATGCAAAGAAACGTATAGTGACCACTGAGACCTCAATTTAATGTCTCAACCAAAAGAATGAGAGTTGACACTTTTTGGGAATTATATGCCTATAAAATGTCCTTCCCCAATGGTAATATTGTACGCCAATGCATCCCACTATAACGGATCCTTGGAGCATGAAAAGATAGTTGATAAAGAAGAGGAAATGGCTACTCACTTTCCACAGAAACTGCCATTTGAAGTACCCATTAGCCTATACTTATCCTTTGATAGAAAAACCATGAGTGACGTGTGTCTGTACGTCATGTGTGTACGTCAATTGTGCACGTCATGTGTGCACATCTGAGACCTTGCCGAGTTCTTGCCAATAATTTCGATTTGTACTAGAATTGGCCCTGTTTGAACCCAGAACAGTGATGCTAAGATGCATATCCCCTCAAACTACAACAACACTAGGACATAAGGAGAGCGGGAGTGCTGGGTATTGTAGTTCACAGGATAAGAGATCAGATTCCACTCCTGATTGTCCAGAAATTGCCATTTTAAAAAGTCATTAATATTTATGACACTACAGAGACCTCATTAAAACTGAAGGTCAAAATAGGGCCCCCATAGGGCTCTGGTCTAAAGTAGTCCACTATATAGGGACTAGGGTGCCATTTGGGATGCAGCGTAAGTCTTATTTTGACCTTAAGTAGAAATAGAATAACGGAGAAAAGGAGAAAATTAAAATCCATTGTGTTTATGACAAAAATAATTACTTTTTAAAATGTCCTATGAGTACATCTTGAAGTTCGCCCGTCCTCCTCACCCACATATCTCAGCGTAATCTGTCAATGATCTTTACAAAGGGGTCGCAACCTGCTTAAGCATTTATGACGTTAGAATCTGGCAAACAGTGCTTTGCAAATACAATGTCTACTGTGAAATGCTTCACAAACTGGCATGACCTTGTCATTTCTAAGGAGTCAAATGGCGAACAGCAACTACCATAAGAATAATTTATTCTATCAATCGGACATTGTGGCAGCCATTTTGGATCGAGGAACTCCAGTTCCATATGAGGGCTAGACATTCACTTTTTTAGCCATTTATCTTTCGGATAAGTTGGACAGAAAGCTCAAATCACTTGTGCCAACAACAAATCTATATTCTTCTTGTTTGACAGTTTTTTTTTTACTTGCACAAACAAGCAGACTGTCCCTTTTCAGCAAATAAACACTTGTTTCAAATAAACGCTGGGTCTAAATTAATTGTTTACGAGGTTTCCATGGACACAGCTCTGATATTACCATGGTCATGTGCATTAAACTTTATTATTTTTATCTGTCATCGTCGCAAGCCATGGCACAACCAAATTCATAGAGCAAAATTCCGGCGAGGCAACAGCCAGGCATTTTGGAATTGATCCAAAATGAGTGCGAAAAGTCAAAGTTCAAGGGCGAGACTGCGAGGTGGATCAGAAGAGGGCGATACTGCGAGATGGATCAGAAGAGGGCCAGACTGCGAGGTGGATCAGAAGAGGGCCAGACTGCGAGGTGGATCAGAAGAGGGCGAGACTGCGAGGTGGATCAGAAGAGGGCGAGACTGCGAGGTGGATCAGAAGAGGGCCAGACTGCGAGGTGGATCAGAAGAGGGCCAGACTGCGAGGTGGATCAGAAGAGGGCCAGACTGCGAGGTGGATCAGAAGAGGGCCAGACTGCGAGGTGGATCAGAAGAGGGCCAGACTGCGAGGTGGATCAGAAGAGGGCCAGACTGCGAGGTGGATCAGAAGAGGGCCAGACTGCGAGGTGGATCAGAAGAGGGCCAGACTGCGAGGTGGATCAGAAGAGGGCCAGACTGCGAGGTGGATCAGAAGAGGGCCAGACTGCGAGGTGGATCAGAAGAGGGCCAGACTGCGAGGTGGATCAGAAGAGGGCCAGACTGCGAGGTGGATCAGAAGAGGGCCAGACTGCGGTGGATCAGAAGAGGCAGACTGGGTGGATCAGAAGAGGGCCAGACTGCGAGGTGGATCAGAAGAGGGCCAGACTGCGCGGTGGATCAGAAGAGGGCCAGACTGCGAGGTGGATCAGAAGAGGGCCAGACTGCGAGGTGGATCAGAAGAGGGCCAGACTGCGAGGTGGATCAGAAGAGGGCCAGACTGCGCGGTGGATCAGAAGAGGGCCAGACTGCGAGGTGGATCAGAAGAGGGCCAGACTGCGAGGTGGGGAGAGGGAAAAAAAAGACAGGCTCTAATAAGCGCTGGTTGTGTTCGGTGATGGAAGCAAATAAATGCTTGGGCTGTTAATTGAGGTTTTATGGTATTCATAGACATTCAACCTGACATGAAAGGGCCTGGCCTGCATGTTGCCATTCCTAGAGAGCTTTCATCCAGCAGAGTTCCTCCCCCACCCAAATGCAGAGCCCCCCCCCCCCGTTCCATGGCTTCCCTCAGTACAGTACCCCCATGGATATTAAATATGACAAGGCACGGAAAGAGTACAAAGAAAAGCTCCTCATGGACAATCCAGAGACACTATTTGCTGACTGCTATACAAATGGGAACGTAAGCAACCTAATTTTCCATACAAACCATCCCTGGGCATGGCACACAACTATAAGAGCACACTACCCTGCTTGTAAGAGAGAGGGTATTGGCAGAGGGTGGAAAATCAGAATAGTGTAAAATGAGGACCCTGAGACTGAGACACCCTCTGTCAACCTGTACAAGAATGGAACAGTGGTGTTGCAGGGCAGCGTCATATATTTCCAAAAGGAATCACAGCGAGAGCACGACAGGAGAAGCTTTCTCTTGGTGACGACTCCACCCACCTCGAGCGAGTCTGATCACACCTCTTCAAAACTGTCCTGCAGACAAGGATAGTCACACTGTACCCCCCCAGCACTTAACACACCCAGGTCCCACAACTGCACTGCTCCTCCATCAGGGATAAACTCACTGAGCTGGACAGAGACATGGTGGCGCTCTGGGAGAGAGCTAGTCCACACTCTCCAGATAGCACAGACACACAAAACAGACCAGCACAACACCACCACCCCTACAGTACCCAGAGGGCTGAAGGTGGAGATAGACTGCTGTCTGAGAGAGCTGGCTGCACTCCGGTCTGAGGTGAGAGACCTTATTAAGGAGGAGAGAGAGGAACACATGACACAGCACTGCAGGAGGTGGTGGGAAAGCAGAGGTACAAAAATCAACCAGTCACGAGAGCTAGCCATCCCCACCCAAAGAAGCCAACAGAACAGTCCACTTCAGACATCGACCACAGTCGGACAGAAAGCAGGATCTACCAACCCAGCAGACTCCCTCCTCTTGGCATCCCCTGTCAGCCCACCAGATCTCTCTCCTGACAACACTCCCACACCCACCGAGGACACACAAAAGCCAGACTTTCCCATTTGAGTCAATGACGAGAGGAAACCTTTTCCAAAACACCAAGTGGCTAAACTCTGGGATCCGAACACTCGGCATGCCCTGGAGTTGCTGTCAGAGGACCAACTAGGGTCACCAAGGCACATTATAATATAGACAGGCACAAACGAACTGAGAGACCAGCAGGAAAGTGTGGCCACAGCACTCAGAGTGATTGGAAAAGCCTTCTCCACTTTCCCCAACGCACAAGTGGTTATCTCCACCCTGCTAGCAGGAAAACACTTTTACCCTGCCACCACACAGTGGGTGAATGCAAGCATTTCCCAGGACTGTGCCTCAAAACCAAATGTTTACCTGGCTCACCACTCCACCTTGGACTTGAACAGCCTTTATGACCAGGTCCACCTCTACAAGGCAGCAGTCCCTGAAGGACGTCACCCTCAACCACAGCCCCTCACACAGGAGCAACCGAGAAACGAGCACCCAGCCCAGACCAGCAAGACCCCTACCCCCAGAGGACCTGCACCAAGAGGATCCACACCAAGAGGACCTACACCCAGACCAGCAAGAACCCCTCCTCCCGGAGGACCTGCACCCAGAGGAACCACACCAAGAGGACCTACACCCAGACCAGCAAGACCCCCTCCCCCCGGAGGACCTGCACCAAGAGGATCCACACCAAGAGGACCTACACCCAGACCAGCAAGACCCCCTCCCCCCGGAGGACCTGCACCCAGAGGATCCACACCAAGAGGACCTACACCCAGACCAGCAAGACCCCCTCCCCCCAGAGGACCTGCACCAAGAGGATCCACACCAAGAGGACCTACACCCAGACCAGCAAGACCCCCTCCCCCCGGAGGACCTGCACCAAGAGGATCCACACCAAGAGAACCTACACCCAGACCAGCAAGACCCCCTCCCCCCGGAGGACCTGCACCCAGAGGATCCACACCAAGAGGACCTACACCCAGACCAGCAAGACCCCCTCCCCCCGGAGGACCTGCACCAAGAGGATCCACACCAAGAGGACCTACACCCAGACCAGCAAGACCCCCTCCCCCCGGAGGACCTGCACCCAGAGGATCCACACCAAGAGGACCTACACCCAGACCACAGCACCACCAGTTACATCCCCCACCCCAACCAGTCAACAACTCCCCAAACAAACTCTAGCCACACCCTATATAGGCCACCCCAGATCAGTCTTATGCCTCTTCTGCCCTCCACCCCAAGCCCCCAGCAGCAAGGACCTCAACATGACAGCCACACATATGCCCAGGTCGTGAGCAGAGCAACAGGCCCAACCCCCACTAAAACACCCCCCCCCCCCCCCCCCCCCCCCCCCCCCCCCCAAGCCCCATCCTGCGACCTAAGATGTATGTATCAGATGCTCAACATGCTCTGCTCACACCTACTGTAATGGTCCGGGCCAAAACCACAGGAAAACAACACAATACACTGGAACACAAAGCGTTTACTATCTCATCCTGGAATACACAAGGTCTGAGGTCATCTGCCTTTGGCCTAAAGAGCAGGAACCCAGACTTCATAAAAGACATCGGAAATACATTGTCATCCTACAAGGAACATGGTATAGAGGAGACGGACCCACTGGTTGCCCTCTAGCTTACAGAGAGCTGGTAGTCCCATCCACCAAACTACAAGATGTTAAACAGAGAAGAGACTCAGGGGGTATGCTAATTTGGTGTAGAGCAGACCTAACCCACTAATAAATTAGTCAAAACAGGAACATTTTACATCTGGCTAGAAATGAATAAGGAAATTATGAAGAAAAAACGTCCTTGTGTGCTACCTATATCCCCCCCAGTAGAATCCCCATACCTTAACGATGTAGAATCCCCATACCTTCTCCATCCTAGAGAAGGAGATCAACCATTTCCAGGCACAGGTACTAGTCTGTGGCGACCTAAATGCCAGAACTGGACAAGAACCTGACACTTTTAGCACACGGGGACAAACGCCTACCTCGAGGTGACAGCATTCCCTCACAAATTTGCCCCCCTAGATACAACTGTGACAAAACAACCAACAAAAACAGGTCACAACTCCTGCAGCTCTGTCTCACCCTGGGTCTGTACATAGTCAACGGTAGGCTTCGAGGGGACTCTTACGGACGGCACACCTACAGCTCATCTCTTGGCAGTAGTACTGTATATTACTTTATCACTGACCTCAACCCAGAGTCTCTCAGAGCGTTCACAGTCAGCCTACAGACACCCCTATCAGATCACAGCAAAATCACAGTCTACAAAAAAGAGCAATACTCAAACCATGAGGCATCAAAGCCAAATTAACTGCATAATATTAAGAAATTCGACAACCACCTAAAAGGAAGCGATTCTCAAACCTTCCATAACAAAAAGGCATCACCTACAGAGAGATGAACCTGGAGAAGAGTCCCCTAAGTAAGATGGTCTTGGGGCTCTGGTCACAAACAGAGCCCCAAGGCAGCAACACAATTAGACCCAACCAAATCATGAGTAAACAAAAAGATAATTACTTGACACATTGGAAAGAATTAACAAAAAATTTTAGCAAACTAGAATGCTATTTGGCCCTAAACAGAGAGTACACAGTGGCAGAATACTTGCCCACTGTGACTGACCCAAAATGAAGGACAGCTTTGACTATGTATATAGACTCAGTGCGCATAGCCTTGCTATTGAGAAAGGCTGCCACAAAATGAGGTGGAAACTGCGCTGCACTTCCTAACCCCTTCTTATTCCAAATGACCATATTAGAGACACATATTTCCCTCAGATTACACAAACCCAAAGAATTCCAAAACAAAAACAAATTTGATAAACTCCCATATCTATTGGATTAAATACCACAGTGTGCAATCACAGCAGCAAGATTTGTGATCTGCTGCCACAAGGTCAACCAGTGAAGAACTGTTGTATACTATTGTAAATATAACCCATATTTATGTTTATTTATTTTCCCTTTTTTAACTATTTGCACATCGTTACAACACTGTATATAGCCATAATATGACATTCGAAATGTGCCTATTCCTTTGGAACGTTTGTGAGTGTAATGTTTACTGTTCATTTATAGTTTATTTCAATTTTGTTTATTAGCTATTTCACTTGCTTTGGCAATGTAAGCATATGTTTCCCATGCCAATAAAGCCCTTTGAATTGAAAGACAGTGAAAGTGAGGATAGAGATGTTCCGGCTTATGGAGCATCACGTTTAATATGCACAGAATGAATAGATTTGGGCCCGTGGCCTAATCCCATTGTGAATATGAAACTGGACAATCACACACACAGGCAAAGACAATACACTGATGGTTGGATAGATAGAGACTTCTGAGGTCTCCACTCATGAGTAACAGAGAAACACACTACAGAGAACACCGCAATACCAGAGTCATGTTCATCAGGCAAAAACACACGCCATGAAGTTGAACACTGGTGATAGCCTAATTCAATGTCCATTTTCTCCCCTTTACACAAAGTGACCGTGAGCCTTTCCAAGAGGATTCCTGTGCTAGCATCCCAGTTGAATCACCTCTCTGCCAGACATCAACCCAGTAAAGCTGGTAAACACCATACTATATGGTTGTACCCTACGACCCTAATCGTCACCCAGTCATTACATAAATAACACTTCCTACAAATGGGCTTGTGTGTGTGTGTGTGTGTGTGTGTGTGTGTGTGTGTGTGTGTGTGTGTGTGTGTGTGTGTGTGTGTGTGTGGGGCACGCATGGTGAAGTGACAGGGGATCTTTACAGGTGATGAAATCAACTTTGGTTAGTAAGCAAGACCTCCCTCAGTGTGATCTACATGCTAAATCGGCTGTACCACACAGACAGACAGCACTAGAGGCAGAAAATACAACACTAGGGAACATGGAATGATATCCAATTATATTAGTATGTCAAATTAAGGCTATACCGATATATTCCCCCAATGTACAATATGTTCAAAACTAATAACGCATCAACGCTTTAGAGAGCAGGGGTGTCAACGGTTGGATTCTGGGTAAACTTTGAACATTGAGATATTAAAGACATGATGAATCAGACGCATAGTATATAAAGGAGTGAGAAGTTAATGGTTCTCTGTAGTGAGACAACTGAGCTTGGAATGTGCTGAGTGCAGGGAAAACAAATCGCACGTGACAGTACTTGAACGGAGACACCGTTGAAGGCTCATATCACTTAGTTCCCTGCTTAGCAAGAAGGATGCAATGTTTAGAGATACGGAGGAGACTCCAACCAAAGTGGGGTATGAATACCACTACGGGGGAAGCCATGTCTTTTGTCTGAATACAGCTGTGTCGACCGTTCGGGAAGAATTCAACTTGGTTAAGCTTCTCTAGTGTCCGTGAGTTACTTACTCTGACAAATTTGACCCTAACACTACTAATGACCATAGTTATGTGGAAAATATATATCTAAATCGTTTTCATTTGGCATACTAATATCAATATCAGTGGATATAATTGAACAAGGAAAGTACGCCATTTAGACAGCGTGTCTGAGAATAAGTTAGGTTGAGTTAAGTTGGAGTGATCCATCTTTCGGCTGGTCCACTGTGGATCTTACCAGCGCAGGGCGATCTTGATGGGCGTGGTGAGGCAGGAGGTGAAGAGGTCAGCGGGGAGGTCAGGGTTCATGGGCAGTAGCTCTGAGGCTTCGCAGGCGGCCAGCTGGATACAGTTCTTCATGGAGGGGGGGAGAGGCATCTGGGCCAGGGGGTGGTTGGGGTTAATGGCTGCCACCTTGAAGAGGACAAAAGACTTGGATTGGAGATGAGGCTAATAGAGGGATAGGCTATACAGAGACACAGTTCAAACAGATAAGCTGCACATACGGACACACCGATTTCATGCTATCCCTGTCTGAATGAAATACAGTTTTATTCAAAAATAAAATTAAAAAAAGGTACAGACAGAACACCAGGGAATAATAGAAAAATATGTAATACTGAACTCTCGCACTTGACCTTCTCCCCCCTTGCTGGCTCTGACTTTGCTGATAGCTACTTTATTGAGGAGAAATGTACTTACTATGACTGTGATATGTGGTCGTCCCACCTCGCCATCTTAAGATGGATGCACTAACTAAGTCGCTCTGGATAAAAGCGTCTGCTAAATGACTCAAATGTAAATAAAGTCAGAGAGAAAAGAGGTGAAAGGAAAGAGAAATAACAGTCGACAAAGAACAAGATGACAGAACAAGAGAGAAGGGAAAACCAACCAGAGATGGTAACACCGAGCAAGAGAAAGAGGACCAGATGAATGAACAAGAACAGAAGAGAAGAGACATAACAGGCCAGAGGGATGTGCAGGTCAGAGAAAGGGAGTGAAAACCTTTAGGTCATTGGATCCTCTCACTGCTCTAAACTTCCTCTATCATCCGGTAATGAGATGGTGGAAGAGAGCTTTTGAAGTTCAGGGCGGCGGCAGTGTTCGACAGCACAGCGTACTCTGAGCAAACAGCCTCTGGAGCAGATATTGGCTAATGTGATATCATTCTGGGGAACTAGACCGCCTGTACAATGCCATGAATAGAAAGGTGAGAGAGACTACTGAGTGTGTGTGGAATGCACAGGTGTTTATGCATGAGTGCATGTGTGAGGGCGCGCGTCTACTCCTGTATGGGTGTATAGATCCACCCAGACCTGATTTAATGTCAGCCTGCCTCTAGGCACCTTGTGGAGGTGAGCTCCACATTTCATTTGACGACCTCGAAGCGCTCCCTTCCCCTCCTTATCCAGGGCTGTGTACCATGGACTCCCTGGGCTTATAAATACTTAACAGACTTATGACTGAAGCGCTTCTACTTTCGAGCTTCAAATGTGTGAGTTCTGCCATAATTCTACAATTCTGGTGCAGCTTAAATCTCCCAATGACTAACAATACGTGACGAACGGCCGAGTTTCAGGCAAGGATCTGGAGATGTGATCCGGCCCTTGGGGGTAATTTTGTACTGATGGCATAGCTGATGCATATGATGGAAGGGTGCAATACAATTTAAAGCACTTTGTCCTTCTAGCCTTATGATGGCAAGCGTCACGGTAGATGGATGGTACCACGTGTTGAAGAGTGGGACTCTTCATTGCACCCAGGAGACTGAGATTTACCTAGCACTCCTAAAACCATCCCATCCGTGAGAGAAGAGGGAAATTCTGCTTTAAGTGGTAAAACCCATTCCTGTTTTTAAAAACATCACTATGCCAAGCTGGCTATAACTGCTGTGCAGGGAGGAAGTGAAAGATCTTCTCCAAAGTGTCAACCAAAACACTTAGATACAGTGCAGTAGACCAGGGACACATGCCCAGTCGATCAGACACAGAACTTCTGCTCTCTGTCCTCACATCTCCTTAGTCTATAGGGAGAAAAGGGAACGTGGGATGCACACACATGCACTCAAAGACAAGTGTCACACACAGCACACACAATCTGGAAAATGTGAGGTGAAAACAGCTCAATTCTCCCCACAGTCAACTCCTCAACATCTGATGCAAGGCTTGGTAAACCTAGGCTTATTAACGCCACTTAGGGCAGAGTGCAGACGATGGAAGGCTGGTCATATTTTACTAAGGGCTAGCTGGTACACACACACACACACACTCTGAAATGCAACCAGACAGACCGACCAGCATTTTCTCCATATTTTTCCCCTTGGTGAGGAGCAAATACAACATTCCAAAACTTTCAATTGAAATCAACCGAGGCATGAAAAGTCTCTCAGTTCAGGGTGCAACAGAGCCATGGGCAGAAGAGCCGCTCCACCTAAACAACGGAGATACACTGAAACAACAACCTCAACACTACATGATGAGACAGCACGAGTCCTCCCAGTTCTAGAAACACACCGGGAATAAGTCACTTCTAAATCAGTAGAACCATAGTGAAACCCCTTATGGATATAGACCCTTCCTCTCTAATTGTAGTTTGTTATGAGGAGACTCCAGAGAAAGGAAGCTTGCCAACATCTCAGTGTGAGATCCATGTGTGTCTTCATTGCTTTTTAGGTACACACTCATAAATACCACTATAAAACCTACAGCTCTGCTCAGACCTGCCTGGATTAATAGGGACGTGTGTGCGCTTGCGTATGTACACTGTGCATGTCAGTGTCTCGTACGATTACATCTTCTCTGTCACTTGTTAATGATGAAAATGGGGAATGTTACACTAACCAACGCAACATGGATATTTGAACTCGTCCATAATGCATGATGATGGATCAACGATGGTGGAACAATATTGTTACACAAGTCATTTGGGATATTGTGATACAATACACACCTTATGGTAAATACCACATTACTGCCTAAACCCTGCTGCTTTTTGGTAATTAACATATTAGCATATCATAATCTCAGAAATGTGCATTACAATCAGCATGGAAGGATTTTATTTTCACACTGGGTATGTGATTTTTTTTACTGACACTAATTCACAGAACTAATTGTACTGTATGGGGAGCGGGGCGTATACACACAGCAAGGAGACAACACACACACACTCAAACACAGCCTTTACAATACACACATGCAGACACATTGGCTGAGAACAGACATACCAACAGACAAATGCACAACAATCAGACTCCTTCCGCCCAAAGGAAAGAGCACGGACACACAAACACAGTCATTTCCACACAACAGATAACGCAGTGAGCATCATATTGCTGACTCCATACAGTAAGTTCTGAAATATTTAGCAGGAAGCGGACTGCTCATAACAGAGCACTCAAACACCACACCCTGACTGAAGGTTGCGTGAGCGAGTGAGAGAGAGAGAGAACGAGAGAGAGAGAACGAGAGAGAGAGAGAACGAGAGAGAGAGAGAGAACACCTCCCCCTCCTTCCGCACAACTCGATATTTCCCAGTAAAAAAAATAGATAATGAATAAAAAGGGCCCTGGTGGGATCAAGTCTGTCCGTGTGTGTGTGTGTTTATGAATACATGCATATAAGAAGGGTTGTGTGCGTGTGAGAAGGCATGGGCGTGAACTTGGGCCACCCTCTTCGTTCACTCTGCTGCAGCGCGTTGTGCTGTTGCGGAAAGAGGGATGGAGAGGAGGCGGAGAGCACGGGGACTCCCTGCCTGGGTACTATCATGCATCTTTAATAGTGTTCCGGAACTACCTCCCTCCCTCTGTCTCTCCACCGCTCTCCTTCCTCTCTTTCCCTACCTCCCTCCTCATCCTATTTCAATATTCCTCTTTCATCTATCCCTCTCTCCCTTTCCTCTCCCTCCCAACTACCATTCATCTTTCCATCCCCGTCCTCCAACTCTCATTCTCCATCACTCCCCCCCATCCCTCTCTTCCTGTTGCTGTGCAGGCGGGGGAGACGTGCACCAAGGTGTAAAGTGGAGCCATTTTGCCTTCCGCCAGCAGTATGATGATATTTAACTTGGTCTAGTTCTAACAGAGGGCTATGAAGCTGAAAGCAGTATGATGTTATTTAACTTGGTCTAGTTCTAACAGAGGGCTATGAAGCTGAAAGCAGTATGATGATATTTAACTTGGTCTAGTTCTAACAGAGGGCTATGAAGCTGAAAGCAGTATGATGATATTTAACGTGGTCTAGTTCTAACACAGAGGGCTATGAAGCTGAAAGCAGTGTGGTCTAACACAGTAGTAACCCCAACTGTTCTGTGCTCTGACCCAGAAAAACAACATTTTCAATACAAACTGACTGAAGACATCACCCTGAAACTGACCCACTAAGAAGGACCCACTCCAAACACAAAGCATCATTTCCTTTTGCATATCGGCACATTCTTTTCTGATGAATAAGGTTTGTTAAAAACATCACGTTTACTTTCGACCAAGACTCATACTTAGGTTATGCCACATTAAATTCCATTGTATCACATGGCCCATGTTGTTATATGGCACATTTTTAAATAGTTTGTTCACAAACTCACTGTTCAGTGGCTACAACCTTACACTTGAGTGGATAGCTAGGCTAGCATGGAAGCAGTGTTTCTCAACAGTTCCAGCTGGCTGGAGCTAAGAGCTTTACCCCATAGTGACCCAAAGAGAACCCAGAGTGGTCAATTACACCAACACTTTTAACAGCTGAGGAACGAAGGCTACTCTCTATCCCTCTCCCTCTCTCTTGCCATCTCGCTCTAGACCTCTGTTGATCCATCTCTCCATTCCTCCTCACTTTTTCTCTCTTCCTTCCCCACTCCCTCTCTCCCGCACTGACAGCTTTAAGTGTTACTGATGGGCCGCTGGGCCTTCTCTCGCTCCTTCCTCTATCTGGGCCGTGACCCCTGCTATCTCAGCCTGGTAAGAGTTGGACACATAGGGAGCAGGGCAGAGGGAACCTGAATGGACAGATGGGGAGAAAAGGAGAAAAGCTGTGTTTCTGGTATTGAACTTAGCGTGACTGCATAGTGAAGGATGAATCTCCTCTCAGCCTCTCTAGACTGCATTGTAACACTTTTTTGTCCATCGCCTCTCTGCCATCCCTTCCTCTCCCACTTCTCTTTTCCCCACTTTCCTCCCCCTTTCTATTGCACGCTATCTCCCCCCCCTTCTCTACATCTCATCAACCCTCCTTGTCCTTCTCTCGCTCATCCTCTCTTTCTGCTGTATTCCATATAATCTGAAGTGCGTTCAAACTCCATGAATAATTGAACTGCGTGTTGTAAATTCACTTGAGATGGCCAGGAAGAAGAAAACAGTGAAATAAGGTGGGTAGAGGGATGGTAGGGAGGGGGATAGGAGATCCTGACCAAACCAAAACACTATCATTAATTAATTTAGCTCCAGCTGCCTATTCGCTGGCTGGGATCACAGAGAGGAGATTGTGAAATGCTTCTTTCGTTCAAAAGAATTAGCTGGCTTGCCATTCGGGAATTCAAGGGACATTATAGACACATATACCATGGTCTCACTGGGGGAGTGGGTGTGTGTGTGTGTATGGGGAAACTCTGTGTGTGTATGTGTACGTCGGTGTGTGTGTACAGAGCATTCATAAAGTATTCAGACCCCTTGACTTTTCCCATATTTTGTTACATTACAGCCTTATTCTAAAATGGAATAATCCCCCCCCCCCTCAATCTACACACAATAACCCATAATGACAAAGAAATAATTTTTACACTTTTTTATTTTATAAATGAAATACATTTACATAAGTATTCAGACTCTTTACTCAGTACTTTGTTGAAGCACCTTGGGCAGCGATTAGAGCCTCGAATCTAATTGGGTACGACACTAAAAGCTCGGCACATTTGGGGAGTTTCTCCCATTCCTCTCTGCAGATACTTTCAAGCTCTGTCAGGTTGGATGGGGGTGATGTCGCTGCACAGCTATCTCTCCAGAGATGTTCGATTGGGTTCAAGTCCGGGCTCTGGCTGGGCCACTCAAGGACATTCAGAGACTTGTCTCGAAGCCACTCCTGCATTGTCTTGGCTGCGTGCATAGGGTCATTGTCCTGTTGCAAGGTAAACCTTCACCCCAGTCTGAGGTCCTGAGCGCTCTGGAGCAGGTTTTCATCAAGGATCTCTGTACTTCAAAAAAAAAATTGTTTCCCTCAATCCTGACTAGTCGCAGTACCTGCCATTGAAAGACATCCTCACAGCATGATGTTGCCACCACCATACTTCACCGTAGGGATGGTGCCAGGTTTCCTCCAGACGTGAAGCTTGGCATTCAGGCTAAAGAGTTCAATTTTGGTTTCATCAGACCAGAGAATCTTGTTTCTCATGGTCGTAGTCCTTTAGGTGCCTTTTGGCAAACAAGCGGGCTGTCATGTGTCTTTTACTTCAGAGTGGCTCCCGTCTGGCCACTACTATAAAGGCCTCATTGGTGGAGTGCTGCAGAGATGGTTGTCCTTCTGGAAGGTTCTTCCATCTCCACAGAGGAACTCTGGAGCTTTGTCAGTATGACCATCGGTTTCTTGGTCACCTCCCTGACCAAGGCCCTTCTCCCCTGATTGCTCAGTTTGGCCAGGTGTCCAGCTCTTAGAAGAGTTTGCGGTTCCAAACTTCTTCCATTTAAGAAAGATAAAGGCCACTGTGTTCTTGGGGACCTTCAATGCTGCAGACATTTTTTGGTACCCTTCCTCAGATCTGTGCCTCGACACAATCCTGTCTCGGAGCTCTACGGACAATTCCTTCGACCTCATGGCTTGGTTTTTGCTCTGACATGCACTGTCAACTGTGGGACCTTATATAGACAGGTGTGTGCCTTTCGAAATCATGTCCAATCAATTGAATTGACCACAGGTGGACTCTAATCAAGTTGTAGAAACATATCAAAGATGATCAATGGAAACAAGATGCACCTGAGCTCAATTTCGAGTCTCATGGCAAAGGGTATGAATACTTATGTAAATAAGGTATATTTTATTTAAATATATACATTTGCAAATATTTCGAAAAACCTGTTTTCGCTTTGTCACTATGGGGTATTGTGTGTAGATTCATGAGGAAAATTGTATGTTTTGTCCATTTTAGAATTAGGCTGCAACGTAACAAAATGTGGAAAAAGTCCAGGCCTCAATACTTTCCGAATGCAGTGTATATCTCTCTGTGCCACCCACCTCCAACTCCTGCTCTCTCTGCAGGGCGAACTGTTTGAAAGACTTGACGATGATGCCTGCGTTGGAGCAGTCGTAAACGAAGATGGAGGGGCTGCCCATCCACGTCTGGAGGTCGTACACAGACAGAGGGATGTACTGGGTGTAGTTCTACAGGACAGACAGGATGGGGGTTAGTAAACATTTTGGTAGACAACATTAGATGCCATGTTATAGCCACCTACAAGCCAGCAAATAGAAATGTTCTCTGTACATCTAGCAATTATTTGTTCAACCTTGTCCAAAATTTGTTTAAGATGTTGCCAAATCCTTCAATCCTCTTTCAGTACTAATAATGAAAGAAAGGGGGGGAGATGTGGTTTTAACTGTACGGCTGCGTCCCAATTCACTTTTTGGTTTGGATGTGGGAAAGCAATGAAAGTCCTGGTGCTGTTTCTGACTACTGTACTGGGAGATGCTCTGTGGTGGTGGTTTTAGGAGGTGGACCAGAGGGATCAATGGGGCCTTGGCACACCGTAGCAGACAGTAGGCGGCAGGGCTGGTTTTATAGGACTCATCATTAAGGGGAATAAAGAGAGGAAGAGAAGAGGAGGAGAGGCTCTGGGGTGTACTGGGGAGAGGCAGCGCCCAAACCAAGACAGGAGCCGTGTGTCATTTAGAGTGGGTGTTTCCTTGTGTGAGTTGTCCATAAAATAATGTATTTCTGTAATAACTATTTTTGTTGTTGGTGCGAGGGGGGTGTGTGTGTGTGGGATAACTTGTTTATGTCTAATATCAGTGGAGCCAATGGACCTCAATGTGTTTGTGTTCGTGTGTATTCAACGATTGGACTTTATTTGTGAGTCTTAGTGTGATTGTAGAGGCAGAAGTCATCATTGGACACGTGTGTGTGTGTATTATATAATATATATATATATATTTCTGCACGTGTGTGTTTCTCTCACCTTGTTGAAGACCCAGATCTCGCCGTTGACGGTGGGTCGGGGGACCCCGTGTCCATTGTAGTGGAAGAGGACGCGCTCCTCCTTGGCGTTGCGTCTCAGGGACGTACACAGCTTCTTCACCTCGTCTACGGTGGGGTCCAGACTCTGCTTGTAACGTGCCTGGGCAAGAGACAGACACACACCGAGAGAAAGAGTGAGAAAGAGTAGAAGAGAGCGTTAATATAATTTGATATTGTGTTGTGTTATCACGTTGCTACAACTACCTGGCCCTCATTTGATCTGACAACATGCGTTCGACTAGAGAGGAGAGGAGAGAGAGATGCATCGCAGTTTGAGAGTGTGGACAGACACATACACCATAGTTTAAAGTGTATCGATAAATAGACAGACGCGAGTGTAGAAATATGAAAACGGGGTGAAACGAGAAGCAGGCCAAACACACAGGTCTTTTCAATTCAACTCCCTCCTCTTTCATTCATCATTAAACAACTTTGGAGAAACAGAGAGCATGTGGATTGACCGTCCTTCCAGGACAATGCCTAGAGGACTAGAAATAACTAGATACAACTGAATAGCGGAGCTGAAAATAGGTTAGGGCTACGGGCAATGTCTCTTTTGTTATTCTATTTGAATAATACTTTTGTATGAGAAAGGAGGTGTATTTGCGTCATTGCTATCCTACCTGGGGAGAATAGAATAGACTATTGTGTTTGCTGTAATAGGCTTCAGTGGCATATTTAAATAATGCTCCTGCTGCTTTTAATTAGGGAAACAGGCCTCGAGGTCATTTAGCAATGAGAGCAGAGTGGGACAATGGCCTGCTTTGTGTGTACACGTCGTCATACAAATAGACTGTGTACATAGTACGCACATGGGAATCATACATGGGAATCATACAAACAGTCAAACACGGGTTCTCTCAAACAAGACACACACAAACCATCGAAACGTCAGTCACTTGTCCGCATCCTGTACAATGGATTAAAGTGAGCAAGAAGAAATCAATGTTTTTTTTGTTTTTTTTGTGCTCCAACTATGTTTTACCTCAAGAGACCTTTAGGAAGTTTTTCTTGGTAAGCCCTTCTCATAACCACTCAACCTAGTACGAGCCCGTTCCCACTCAGCCTAGTACGAGCCCGTTCCCACTCAACCTAGTACGAGCCCGTTCCCACTCAACCTAGTACGAGCCCGTTCCCACTCAACCTAGTACGAGCCCGTTCCCACTCAACCTAGTACGAGCCCGTTCCCACTCAGCCTAGTACGAGCCCGTTCCCACTCAACCTAGTACGAGCCCGTTCCCACTCAACCTAGTACGAGCCCGTTCCCACTCAACCTAGTACGAGCCCGTTCCCACTCAGCCTAGTACGAGCCCGTTCCCACTCAGCCTAGTACGAGCCCGTTCCCACTCAGCCTAGTACGAACCCGTTCCCACTCAACCTAGTACGAGCCCGTTCCCACTCAACCTAGTACGAGCCCGTTCCCACTCAACCTAGTACGAGCCCGTTCCCACTCAACCTAGTACGAGCCCGTTCCCACTCAACCTAGTACGAGCCCGTTCCCACTCAACCTAGTACGAGCCCGTTCCCACTCAACCTAGTACGAACCCGTTCCCACTCAACCTAGTACGAACCCGTTCCCACTCAACCTAGTACGAACCCGTTCCCACTCAACCTAGTACGAGCCCGTTCCCACTCAACCTAGTACGAACCCGTTCCCACTCAACCTAGTACGAGCCCGTTCCCACTCAACCTAGTACGAGCCCGTTCCCACTCAACCTAGTACGAGCCCGTTCCCACTCAACCTAGTACGAGCCCGTTCCCACTCAACCTAGTACGAACCCGTTCCCACTCAACCTAGTACGAACCCGTTCCCACTCAACCTAGTTTGAACCAACTAACTTTTTCAATCCATCAGTTCCCATTCAAGGACATCAGCATTTAACCCAAACAATCATTAGAAACACCAAGCTAATTAGCAATGAACCAATCAGTCCAATATGTATTTGTATTCAACGACGTCATCCATTCTCATTCGGCTTCAGAACACAGTGAGCCTTGAAAGCTAAAGTTGCTGATTGAGTTTGGTGCAATGAGATAGGACCGCAGTCTGAACACTGCCGGCGGATAGACACTCAACGATCCAACGTTAGTCCTTATGAGATTAAGTGTTATCAGCAGCTGCTAATTGCGTTAGAGTTGGGATTTCACAATCGGATGTACACTGAAATGTGAGTGGGGAGAGATGGGGTGGTAACTTGATCAGTTTAGGCTGACTAAACTTTCTTCAAGAGAGTGTGTTCGACGGAGAGAGAGAAAAGAAGAGGAAGAGGGAGAGAAGGAGAGAGAGAAAAAGGAAGAAAGTGAGAGAGTGAAAGCGTGTTTGTGTACATGTGCCCATCACACACTCAACTGCTGTTCCCCATCTTTACCTGAAGGGGGAGCCCTGGTACCCCACTGGGACTCTCCTTGCAGGTAAGTCAATATTCCCAGGAAGTCCTCCTCCCATCTCTCTTCTATCCTCCATCTCTCCCTCTCTGCAGCTAGCTCCCAATGCCCAGCAGTGTCTGAACAGTCCCATTGGCACTGAGCTGGGAATTTGATGTGCGTCTGCCCTTTCAGTTTCCGTCTGTCTCTGTTTAGTTGGCTCTATCGAGGTGTCCATGTATTGATCCATCACTCCTCACAAAAAAATCTGACTGACTCCATTGGTGCATGAAGTGGTTCTGTTGTTTCTGTCAATGTCAGGACAGATATGGTGCCTGGTGCACGTCAACCTGAACCGAGCTAAACCCTGCCCTGTCTGCTTCAAGGAACAGGTACCAAGGAAGGATACGGATAACCAAGAACACGAAAAGACAGACTCTTACAATCTCAGACATACTGATACCGTAAGCTACTCAAATACTCGCTCTCTCTCACACACACACACACACACACACACACACGGGCATAGCCTACACGGGCACACAGGAACACACATAGGCAGTCGGGCACACACACACAGAAACATTTTCCACTGATGGTGGACCTGTGGGACTGGGGATAATCCCTGTACTAGAACAAGGAAAAGCACAGAGCGTAACCAACCTCTCATCCCTGATCTGCTCCATAACAATAAGAGCATATGTCCCAAATGGCACCCTATTCCCTATGTAGTGCACTACCTTTGACCAGAGCAAGCTCCAAAGTGGTGCACGACATACGGAATAGGGTGCCATTTGGGACGGAACCAGAGTGAAGAGAAAAAAAACGGCACATCATTAACACACTAAACCTTTCCTAAAGCCATTCAACACTGAGGGGTGCAGGACGGTAAGCCCACAGGGACATTAGAGACTAAACTCACTCTGATTACAAAGGAAAAGATGGATGGTATTACCAGCCTTGCATAAATGTTGTGTAACAAAACTACGTGACACAGAGAAACATGATTGAGAATGAGGAGATACTACTACAGGCAGATTGTAAGCTTGTCACCAGTCTGTTTTTTTACCAGAAAGACTGACAGCTGATAATCTAACAGACTGAAGTTGCAGACCAAAAGCATGTATGCAAAATAAAACAATGCAAAATCAAAATTGTACTTGCATACTTTTTACAGATACATTTGCTTCTAAAAGCTCCAAATAACAAGCAAGGATAGACAATGTCTGAAGACAGTTTGTATAGTTGACAGCAGCAGTGGCTGTGGCACCCCGACTTGTTGTCAATGAACGCAAATCTGTTGAGTGCTGTGCCTTTTCCTGTCATTGGGAAGGGCTATGTTAACATTTCAGCACAAATACTGGGATTGTTTGGCTGAGAAGGACAACCACAAATCTAATAGGCAGAGAGAGAGGGAGGAAGCGAGAGTAAGAGAAAAAGAGAGTCATTTCTCAAGCACTGTATCATCTTCCTGCTTTCAGCTGCTCAGATCAATACTGCTGAGGAGAAATGATGCCAATGGTTTGATGGTGCGCGCACACACAATGAGCAAGCCTGTATTTCTGTTCACTTTCATTGCATGTTCAAAAACACACACACACACACCCTTTCATAGGTCTGTCAGTGATGACGTGTGATGGTGCGAAGTCAGCCAGGGGCTCCTTCACTTTGGGTCAATTGTCTTCTTCCAATTCACACCTCAGGAAATTGAAGAGACCCTTATGTTACTCCTGTTAATAGACGCATTCTAGTCACAGTAAAGGTTATAGGTAACCATATAAAAGTCATTCTATTTCTATGAAGGGTACTGTCCTTGCCAGACTGAGTAACATGATGCAAGTGTCATGACAGAATCTTATCACCTTGTAAAATGATTTTAATGAGATTCTCCGGTACTTTTGTATACTTTTTTGCCAGTAGTTCTGAAAGTAGTGCTCACGAGCCAAAAGTGGTCGCAGAAAATTGCGTCATATGTACAGATACATTATGTGCACAACTTTTTGCTCGCTCTCTCTGCTGTCTGTGCATCTTGCTAGCTGTCACTCAAACAGTGAAGGGTCTGAACCTCATTGGCTGAACTCGAATTGCAAGGGCACTGGCCCAGCTTCTAGTAAACAGTCGCTTTCAAACTAGGGATTTCGTGTCTAATTGAGGTAAGACAATAGTTCTCTTCATAGATAATGCATGAATGAACTACCCATTGGCACATCCAGCCCAAAGTGAGAGGTATAAAAATACTTACTAGTCACCAAAGTTCTGGATCACGTCTTTAATCCAGAGTGAGCTGGAAATAGCGAGGGGGACTAGAATTGCTTTTTACAGTTTTTTTTCATTTTTATTAAAAGGAATCAGTTTTCCTTGTCATAGTCATTGCATCCCTTTAGAGAGCTATTTATAACTTGCAAGAAATGCCCAGATCAACCAACCCATGTCAGCTAACGTTTTTAGTAAGGTTTTTTAGCCCTTAGATTGTTATGTTGGAGTCACTCAAATATCACATTAATACACATACATGGCAAAATGTATAGAATTGCAAAAAAATAAGCTTTAAACCTGCAGAATTCTCTCTCCACCAACAAGAGGGGTGTGAACAGTGTCATGAACAATGCATGTGCCCATTGAAATTGGTGTGGATCACTGGATGTTCCCCAATACAGGAAGGGAGGCCTGAGTGAAAAAGTTTGGGAACCCCTGTGTTAGACTATGTGTAAGAAGAATAAAAAATAAATCATTCAACTGTTCATGAACCAGCGCAAGGCCAGCACTGAGTAATGACAGGTTTAGGATGACAGATGACGCATCACTTCCTGGTTAGTATGGGTAAGTGGACAGACAGTTGATCTGGCGTCACCTTTTTTCCTTGTTGTCTGACGCCCTGGGGGCTGTAATCTGCAGCTGCATAGTCCTGTGTGTGTGTGTGTGTGTGTGTGTGTGTGTGTGTGTGTGTGTGTGTGTGTGTGTTTGTGTGTGTGTTTGTGTGTGTGTGTGTGTGTGTGTGCACGCGCACACGCGCACACGCGCGTCCACTCGGGAGGAAAAGGAAAGTTAACAGGTCGCTAGGATCCACAGACACACCCTGCAGCCCTTTGAACTCAAGTCAATCTAGTGACCAAACATTGGGCTTTGCCTGTAAATGCATTTCAGACACAGGGCCCAATTCCCTAGAGTAAACAGACACACAGGCAATTTGTGAGGGTCCATTTCTGTCAGTTGCAATGTGTAGTGGGGGAAGATAGTTCATAGTGTGTATAGTGTTTTGGCCCGAAAATAATTGACGTAATAAAATGATTTTGTTGTTTGTGTGGGTAGGTGTGGGATAACGGTCTAATATCAGGGGACCCTGTACGCACGTGTGCGAATACACTGTCTGACCGCATTTAGTCGACTGGTCAATTGTTTGGTCAACAGGCTGTTGGTCGACCGAGATTTCTTTAGTCAAGCAGAGGCAAGAAAAAAACATTTTTATAATGATGGTGTACAAGGCAAGTCTGATTGGCACCTGTCTAAGCAGACTGATCCATTGTGGAGGCTGTGGGAATGGCACCGCCCGTCACTAAGACATGTGCTACTGAAATTGTATATGGATTTTATGTAAGAGCAAATGGTGGAACACTAATATAAATGATATTATAACAAATTAGCTTTTCTCCCGTGTTAGATAGCAGTCGCTGTCCGCGGTTCAGAAACACATCAGTGCGCTGTTGAATTGGTGCCTTTTCCTAGACCATGTGCATAATAGCAAAGTTAACCAGCATATTGCAGCAGAGTTAGGAGACGAGCAAACAGCCCTTGCCTTAATTGTCTAAGAAAAGCGAGGAGAGAGGAAACCAACTTAATTAGCTCTATAAATCAATAGCCTAACGTTCATAAATCATCCATCCATCTACAGTACCAGCCAAAAATGTGGACACCTACTCATTCAAGGGTTTTTGTTTTACACTTTTTTTCCTCCCCAATTTCGTGGGTATACAATTGGTAGTTACAGTCTTGTCCCATCACTGCAACTCCCGGTATGGACTCAGCAGAGGCGAAGGTCGAGAGCCGTGCGTCCTCCGAAACACGACCCAGCCAAGCCGCACTGCTTCTTGACACAATGCCCGCTTAAACCGGAAGCCAGCCAAACCAATGTGTCTGAGGAAACACCGTACACCGGCCGACCGTGTCAGCGTGCATGCGCCCGTCCCGCCACAGGACTCGCTAGAGTGCGATGGGACAAAAGACATCCCAGCCGGCCAAACCCTTTCCTAACCCGGACGACGCTGGGCCAATTGCGCGCCTCCCCAGCTGCGACAGAGCCTGGACTCGAACCAGGATCTCTAGTGGCACAGCTAGCACTGAGATGCAGTGCCTTAGACCACTACGCCACTTAATGCGTGCTGATTGTGCCGTTACAGACTGGGATGATCGGGAGCTGATGTAGTAGTGGTGGCCAGCAGAATGAGCTGTGGAAACCTCCGTCCCCCAGTGGTGTGTGTCAGCCACAGGGGCCACAGACCACCATGTAATCACCACATAACTCTGCAGTGTACACTATGCAGCTTGCCCCGTTAGCACCACATAACTCTGCTGTTTTGCCGTGAAGGCCAGCATCACATGACTCTACCATGGCCACTGGGCTAAATACAACTAGACGCTACCATATATCTCTACCTCCGCCGTTGTATGCTATAAAGCTAGCGCCTCAGGCCATGACGCTACAGCTAAGCCCTTTGGCATCACATAACTCTACCTCAGACACAAATAACCCATCAATATGCCATAGCCAGCTCCAGTCTAAACACAGCTAGCTGGACCGGGAAGCCATTCTAGAGTTTTGGTACATAGCTCCAGTGAACAGCTTCAGAACAGAGGTCCAGTAAAGCTCTCTCTCTTCGTACAGGCCCAGCTGTCAGCTGCCCAATCCACCTCTTTTCTCTCGTTCTCCTCTAATCGACTCTAATCCAAATTTCCGGCTACAGCCGCTGGAATTACAATGGGAATTGATTGAGGGGCAGCAATGCCAGAGTCCATTCCTAAAGACCGAGTCTGGCAGAGGCTTGGGGACTTCCGGTGTGTGTTGGGGGATTGAAGTGGGAATTCTGTCCGGATATGCCAGGAAGAGAGAGGAGAAAAGTGGGGTGTGGTTAGGCGAAGAAGAGAGAGAGTTGTCTTTCAGGGTTACATTTAGAATGTGGGGCGAACAAGGGGGAATGAGGACACACACTGACACTAATCTGAGTGTGTAATTAATCCACCTCCATTCAGAAATAGCCTCTAATGCAGGGGTCTACCGGGCACACCGGTAGGTAGGTAGGTAGGTAGGTAGGTAGGTAGGTAGGTAGGTCGGGCGTGCACTCGCGCACACATCTCTTAGGTTATTTCAGTCACAAAGCGGATGTTTGTGGTAGAACCCCTCCCCCTGATTATGGTAAATGATGGGTCCTCAACATCCCAAGGGGTTTGGAGTCGGGTAGCGTTTCCAGAAAATACACACACACACAAACAAACAGGGGTGTGATATGTGAGCCTGTAGAGGTATCCAGGTCAGGTGTCTCCTGGCTACTTCAGATCTTTCCATCTGATTTAGGTTCCATTGATCAGGTAATAAATATATGTCTCCTTCTGCACCTCGGGGATCACTGGGTTATTATAAAGGTCCTGATCAATGAAGCCTCAAATGAGGGGAAGAGACCCTACAGGTTTTATAGTCCAATGAGTGTTTACTGGAAAGGTGTGTGTTTTCAGAAGTGTAGTTGTAGTGTGTGTCTGTGTACGTGTATGTCAGTGAGTGAGTGCAGTGAATGGAAGAGAGCCAGTGGTTACTGTATTTTACTATATACCGGTATTGATACACGGACCAGTTTGGGGTTTTACTTTACCTATAACAGTACTTCAAAGTTTGGTTTGTTAAATGTGTTTCGCCACTCCGCCGCGTGTAATGTCCGTTTTTAGAATTTACTCCGTTTTCTACTTGAGTCGTCTCTCTCCTTTGACACATACCAAATCCTGTACCATGTCACTCAAGGAGAGCAGTTTCTACTCTACCATCAGTCACAAGCACTTGCAGATGAAACAAGATGTTGATGACAACGATGCTGCTTTCCACTTTGTTTCTTAATACAAATCCGCAAGCGTTCGATATTTGTACTATTAGTTTGTGCATCTTACTGTCTGCAAACAGCTAGCTAGTTTAGTTTTTTCTTAGCAAGTTGTGGTTCAAAGAAATCACGCCGCTAATGCTAATCGCTAGTTAGTTGGCTTGTTAGCTAGCTAGCAAAATGTACTGGGTCAGAGCAAATGTAGCTAGCTAATACAGCCTGCTAGTGCAGGCCTAGATCGGCATGTTGTTTGTGCAACGATATATCCTCAATCAGAGAGGAACAAGCAAAGCATGAATATTTTAGCTACATGGAAGCTATATCAAGTAAGAGAAAACATTTAATGTAACATCTAATTAGAGTCCACTGAGAAACACTGACCAACACTTTGGTTCAAATCTTGTCACAATAACCCCTCTGGCTTTTTCTTTTGCTGTAATACTGTATTCAAAGTGCCCAATATATTCCAACTTTTGGTTGAAGTTGAATTGAAGAGTATAAAACAATCAGAATGGAGAAGGCCCCCATTAAAAACACTTAGAATGTATGTGTTGCCACACTAGGGTCATGCACTACTCAAAGCATATCATTAGTAAAACAAATCTCAAACGCAGTCAAATATGTGAACAATATTGTGGCCGTATCACCCAGCCCTACCAGTGACTAGCTATGAGCTAAATCAGATGTAACACCTCCGCACTTCCAGGAACACGGTTAGGATTTCCTCTTAATGGAAGCACGCACATTTGTGTATGTGGGTATGTGAGTGGAAGTGGTTGTTAAAGTGTTCTCCTCTCTAGAGCGCATGTGAAGAGTTGGCTAAGTTGAGTGTGTACAGTGTTTGTTACGTTTGGTGTATGGGTCGGTGTGTGCTTGTGCGTCTACTGACTGGGGCGGCTAATGAGGGCACTGTGGAGTTGTCAGCAGTACAGCTGGCACCTCAACCTGAAGAACAGGGTTCTGGCCAAATCACTGCTATGCTATAGTTGTACACACACCCCTCTCTTATTTGCAGACAACATCTGACATACAGCCAGCCGGTTCTACTACAGAATAGAATGCACATTACAATGCCATCAGCTTTTTTTCCCATGCACATAGTAAAGTGGGTGAGAGTGTGTATGCAGGTGTGCATGTGTGTGAGTGCAATTATACTCAGTATGCACTTTGCAGTCTCAATGTAAGACACAGCCCCTAGGTGAGTAGTATAGCCATCAGCAAAGCCATTCAAAATACTGGGTCAGGGGGGCTTAAATGATGCCTCTAATTGTAATGCCTCAAAACTGCTTAGTGAATAGTGTGTGTGTGTGTGTGTGTGTGTGTGTGTGTGTGTGTGTGTGTGTGTGTGTGTCAGGTGAGCTCTGTGTACACCAAAGTGTGTGTCAATGATTGCATGTCCTACTCCCTTGCGCTAAACACACACGGCCACCCCCGCATTCCTTGTGCTAGCTGCATTGGTAAACGGCAGAGAGCGTTCGCCTGCCCTCCCGCCCCATTCCAGGAAAAGCAGGAAAAGAAAAGAATAGCCTGAATCTCCTAGAAGTGGTATCTACCATGCTGATATCGAGACAGACATGGTGACATATCTTGAGATTGATACCAAGGACAAAAGTTCCGTATGAGAGGCTAAACACACCAAATTACATTTAATTCACTTTACAGACATGAAATCTAATTCAGAGAAACTAAAAGATTGCATTATTACACTTAAGTTCCACGAGGTGCAAAAGAAGAAGCTTAAAATGGCAGTGTAGGATGCTCTTGCCATGTGATGGGGACAGTGAGCAGGCAGACCTAATCACATTACAAGTTACAACACATCGCCACAGTGGTTGTGTTTTTAGGCCCCCAGTAAAATACACCATGACGGGATCATCTCTGTCTGTCTACATCTCACCAGCGTGTCCGCCTCTCGTGTGTACCTTTTCCTCTCCTCTACCTGCCCACTCTTTCTCCCTCTCTGGGACATGGTGTCAGTGCTGCATGCTTCAGTAATATTTACCCAGTAATGAAGTCTGGGGCAGAGCGATTGTGTGTCTGGAACAGAGTCCCTTAAGCTCAGCCTGCTGTCCTCAAACCTCCGAAATAGGGCCAATACAGAGTAAGGTATGCATCATTCATTCTTCATCTACACACATGAAAAATATGCCTGTAGAGAGGAGAGAAGGGATGGACAGAAAGCTAGTAAAAAGGTAAGAGAGGGTGAGAGAAACTTGGTGGGGAGAGTAAGACAGGAGAGAAAATAGGAAGATACAGTGGGGGAGAGGGGGAGCTGGCTCCAGAGGAAAGCAGATGCAGTCTAGGTGGTACAGGATGGAGGGATGAACCCTCTATTAAAGAAGACGATGAGGAGAGTGGTATTGGGTGGCAGGTCAAGAAATAAACCAGTAATGGAAAATGGAAAGGTAGGCTCAACCTTCAGAGAAGGTTGGGTTTCAAAAACCAAAATGGTATCTCTGTTGCAAAGCAATGTTCAAAGCAAACCACTTGGCCTTAACTTCCAATGTAACTAAATGAGATGCAATTCATTTAAATGGATACCACTGCATGAATGGGTTAACTAGGCTAACATTAATATAATGTCAAAAGATTAAAGTAGGTTAAAGTAGGTTCAAGTGGACCAAAGGACCAACTCAGTCTAACACTTAGAGATTCAATCTATACTGAACAAAAATATAAAAACGCAACATGTAAAGCATTGGTCCCATCATTCATGAGCTGAAATAAAAGAACCCTGAAATTTTCCATATGCACAAAAATCTTGTGAACAAATTTCTCCTTTGCCAAGATAATCCATCCACCTGATAGGTGGGGCATATCAAGAAGCTGATTAAACAGCATGATCATTACACAGGGGCACCTTGTACTGGGGACAATAAAAGGCCACTCTAAAATGTGCAGTTTTGTCACATAACAGTTTTGAGGGAGCGTGCAATTGGCATGCTGACTGCAGGAAAGTCCACCATAGCTGTTGCCAGAGAATTGAATGTTAATTTCTCTACCATAGAGAATTTTGCAGTTAGTCCAAACGGACTAAAAACCGCTGACCACACCAGCCCAGGACCTCCACCATCTTCACCTGAGGGATCGTCTGACCAGCCACCCGGACAGCTGATGAAACAGCCGTTTTTCTGTCTGTAATAAAGCCCTTTTGTGGGGAAAACTCATTCTGATTGGCTGGGCCTTGCTCCCCACTGAGTCCCTGCTCAGTCATGTGAAATCCATAGAGTATGGCCTAATGAATTCATTTTAATTGAATAATTTCCTTATATGAACTGTAAAATCTTAAATTGTTGCATGTTGCGTTTATATTTTTGTTCAGTATATTTAAATGAAAACCACTGCATCATGATCATGAATGGATTAACAAGGCTGAAGAAGGCTCAAGTGGACCATCCAGAAAGAGGGCCAAAGGGCCAACTACATACGGAGCATGAGTGTCTACCACCTAATGGTTCGAATCCCTGTCATACCATGGACTGTACATAGGTTGCCTTCCTAACGATAAGCGTGCTTACTACAGAGATAACCTACTCATCTATCCTGCCCCAGTAGCTATCGGTCTTCATTAGGCTGGCTTTAGTCACAGAGTGGCTGTGATGAATGGCTTCCTCTCTACTAGGCTACCTGGCTCCAGAGAGAGAGTCAGTGTTCCAAATGGGACCCGGTTCCCTTTCTAGTGCACTACTTTTGACCAGGGCTCATAGGGCTCTGGTCAAAAGTAGTGCACTTCATAGGGAATAGGTCGTCATTTGGGACACACACGGAGAGTAGACAAGCTCAACACCTTCAGTCTGCCTCTTTCTGTCTCTTCCTCTGTCTCGCTCTCTCCGTTTCCCCTCAGTCTCCCTGCATCTGTCCTTTCTTTCACCCTTCTGCTTTTTCAGACTGCAGGCTCAAATCACTTGTGTCCAAAAGCAATTTACAAGTGACCAAATGGCATTCATGTGTGTTCAGACAGCAGTCATTTGCTGACACGTCTACTGCCAGGTGTTAAAGTAATGACAGGTGTCTGTGCAGTGGTGTTGGCTGATTGGTGGTGGTGCTTCCCATCACTCAGACGTTGTGCAGCTAGCTAAGGTGACAGTGCCTGCCATGGAAGTTTCCCAGTCACGTCAAAGGATGATCCAACTTTCAAAATGAATCCTTTTTTGGCTAGCCACAACAGTCAACAACCGAGCTAGCTGTTTAGCTTGTAGGCACACTCACCAATGCTTCTGTAACCAATGAACAAGTTAGTTAGCAAGCATACGTTGTCAGATTTCCGACAGAGTAGCTAGCAAGCGACAAGACATTCCAAATAACAGAAGAAGAAAAAATAAAACACTTGATGGCAAATAAATCTAATTTGACCGTTCAGACAAGTGGATGGCCAGGAATCAGATTTCTATCTGATTTACAACCACCTATAGAGGTGGTTTAAAACTGATTTGAAAATATCAGATTCTATGTGCTTTTTGGCTGCTCAAACTACAGGAAAAATATCAGATGTGTCCGATTTGAGTCACTTCAAACTGCCCGAGTGTGAACAAGGCTTTATTACCTCTCCTCTTTCTCTCTGCCCCCACTCTTTTCCTGTCTTATTTCCCAGCACAGGAGGTTGTTTAAAAAGATCGTAACAGAGGTACAGAGGCAGTCTGCCTTGCCAGAACTTTAATTGTAGCTGTCCTGTCAAGAGACACAGCTGGTCAGATGGTTAGTCAGTCCCATTCAGAGGCTGAATCGGAATCGTCCCAATGGTTTCTGTCACAGGGTGGTGGGAAGGAGAGGTGGACACAGCAATGTAAGAGGTGATGGGAACAGCCACAAGTTCACACACAACTTCACCCATTGTCTTCCCATGCTTCTACAATCTGCACAAAGACACTTACCACCCTCTGAAGCTGGTACCAGAGTACGTCTCTGTATGTGTGGAACCTGTGTGTGCGGAATCATTTCTATTTTGCCGACTTTCTCGATCATCCCTACTTTTTCACACACACCCCTTCTCCCTCCCTCTCTCCATCCTTTCTCTCTCTATTTAAATCTCCGCTGATTAACTGAAGGGAAACTTCACAGAGAACAGAGTATTGTGAGAAGACTTCATTTAGAATGCAAGGCCTAGTTAGAGAACTGAAGATGGTCCTAAGAGGCATGAAGTTTAATTAATATGACAAACTAGGGAGTCCAAGGAAAGGTCGCAAATGATCGAGTGCACTACCACAAACAGCAAAAGAGATATGGAAGCTCAGCTCATACAAAGTGACATCCAGTCAGCCAGTACAGAAACGGCGTACCTCTTCTCCTCCTCCCTGTTTCTTTTATCGACACCCAGCTGCCCCTTGCTCTGTCCTGCCTATTGATTCACAGTGCCCAGGGCTAGCCCTGCCACGCTCCAGTCAGTGTCCTGTGCCCACCTCGGCTAGCACACACACAGACCTCTACTTTCCTCTTACGTGGCCACCGAAGCCTTCAGTGACAGGGGATTATGGTCACCCACACACACCTCCGCCACGCTCCCACATATTGCCCTGTGTACGACGGCCACCGAAGCCTTCAGTGACGGAACCAGAGGACAGAAACCGTTTGAGACAGACTGAATCCTATACAGTGCAGCGACAGCGTGCTGACGTGTGAGATTATGTGAGTCATGAACAAAGAGTGAATCCTCAGCGGTTTGTGTGTAAAATCACACCTGCCACGTCGAAAACGTGCGCGTTAGAGTCGTCGTCGAGGGGTCTCTCAGACCTTTCACAGGACAGATACTCCCTCTAGTACTTTTATTACTACCCCACCGTGGGGTTTACTGAGGGCTCAGATGGAATCTGGCTTCACGTTTTAATTAAAGCCCTGCGTGAAGCTTCCGAGAGGAGACCAAAGACGGAAAGAGAGAAAGAAGCTCTAATGATCAGCTATAAGGCCGCAGTCCCATTCCCTGTAGCAGTGAAAAGCAGATAATCCCGTGTGGCTTTCTCAACTACTAATTGTGTCACAGGCTCACAGCATGGAAGGCAGTGAAAAGAGTGAGAAAAGTAGAGCGCGAAAGCCTGACACACAGTCCTCAGAATCGGAAGATAATCTACCAATTCTGAGACCTGGGTCTGCGGGTTTCTAGCCTCTTTACTTTTTGTCACTCTTATCGACGCACATCAACTGTTAGTCTGAGGGGTGTGTGAAAAATAGAAGGATACGTTGCAACATTGTAAAACACGCACGGAGGCACGGACGGACACACACACAGCTCTGCATAATAGACAGTTAGATGGAGAGTCACGCTGCACCCAAGGGGCATGCTGCTGCAGAAGGAAGGATGCTGTAGCTAAGTACGCAGCTTTGAGGAGGGCAGCAGGCCCAGACATGAACCTCCTTAGATCAGCTCTAACACAAGGCCAGACGCTCACATCCCTACATTACAATAGGATCAGTCTTACAAGTGTGATCAAATACAGGGTGTTTGAAAACGCACCTTTGAATCAAACAAACACACCGGGTGTTTCTCAAAATGCAAAATTGGAGCATGGGAGGGTCGGAGTTTGAGTCCAAATCAAAGTCAGCGAAACGGAGGGAACTTCTCTAATGCGTACCCGAATGCGTAGGAATATAAAAACGCCCATTTAAAAAACAAATCTATCAATGGTGGCCATTATTTTCACTGTAGTGAGTGAAAATACACATTTCGGAATTAAATGTTGCCTATTCACATCTCAAATGTTAAACTACAATATTTTAACTTGATACTTTAATAAATACATGGCGTGTTCATTTCGGCATGTTTACCTGCCTACAATACCCACTGTAGTGTGCGTAGATCACAAGCCCATATTAAGTCAATAGTGTTAACTAGCTAGCTACTGATTATAGCTAGCTAGATACCCACAAAGAATTGACATAGCTGTACCTTGCATAACAGTAGTTATCATTTTCTGGTTAGCTACATTATTACAATTCACATATGCTGTATCTAGCTGATAGTTATGAAGTAAAACGTTTGCAGTGTGTATATCTTGTTTCGTCTCTATTGTTGCCATTGTCCTGGCTGGAAGAAGGTTCAGTGAATTGGGAGGTGTAGCGTGAGGTAACACAGTAGGGGAAGTGCAAGTGCTTCTCAAATGTTTTGTGCGTGCTCCACACTCTCGTCCTCACAAGAACGTAGTCAAGAGAACATCCTCGGGGAAATGCACTGCGAGCATGATTGTGTGGAGCACGGTAGTAATGCATATTGAAAAATGCCCACAGATCTCAATGACTCAATACACTTGTCAGTGGCAAAGAGAACGGCAAGGACAAGACTGAGTGGCAGGTAGCTTAGCGGTAAAGAACACTGGGCCAGAAACCGGTCGCTGGTTCAAATCCCTGAGGCAACTAGGTAAAAAGTATGTCGATGTACCTTTGAGAAAGGCACTTATATACAACCTAATAGCTGCTGCCAGTAACTCTTGATAAGAGCGTCAGTTAAATGAAGCAATAAGTCATTGACAGCCTAAAAATCCTATACAAGAGGAGAGCTTTTTGTACTATTCAACATTCCTTTCCCAGAAATCTGTCAAACTGGCAGTTACAATGTCATCTTATGCAATGATATGGCAATGAGCTGTAACTGATTTGTCGACACATAAAACCAGTGTCTTTTCTGGTACTTTGGAATAAAGAGCACAGAAGTAAAGGCAGCCAAGTGGAACTCTAAGAACAAGCCCTGTGAGAAAGCGGCTTATTCAGACATCCACTAGCTGAACCTTCAGACAGGAGACAAGGGACCATTAGCTAGGGGATGGACACACACACACACACACACACACACACACACTAGGGATCCCTTAGAACGGAAGTACCCACAGTCGCTAATTGTGGGAGAGCGGAAAAGCCAAGGTCCCCAGGTTCAAAAGCAATACAAGCACCAAATGGAAGGAAGAGCTGGTTGAGTGACAGATGTGTGGACGGAAAACATGTGTGAAATAAGAATGTGTGTGCGCGCAAATGACAAAGTGCATGTGACTGATGAAGACTGCTGATTGAGTAGTCGTGCAGAGGTATACCACGCTATGCGTATGCCTCGTCCTCTTCACTTAACTTAACTTTGACAACCCAGAGCAGGAGAATGTAGATGGATATTTAGGATTCGGTCACAGGATAATTGGAATATGACACTTAATATGCACTGGGAGCTCGTCTGAAAAACGAGGCATTCTAGAAGCTCTCTGTTCCTTGACAAAAGACAAGGGAATAGATTGATTCTCTACATTATCAGAACAAAGAACAAGTGCACTGATCCGAGACCTAGGCCAAGGTTGTGCATTCTCGTACAGTAAACAAAGGCGGCAAAATCTGGAGGGTAGCATACATGCATCTAGTAATCTACGGCAACACAAACTAAGACCAAACGGTAAAACAGCTTGGCTCACACGTAACCCTTTATGTTACGGTACACATGCAACTTCGCAGATCGCCAATAAAGAAGCCTCGACTGAACAGAAAAACCTTCAGACCTGTCTAGACAAACTCTTCGGGCATTGTGAGAGCCTACATCTTATGATGAAACCTGACTGGAAAATGGATAGAGAAGATTGCTTAGTACAATGTAAACAGAAGCCTTGTCATTCAGCAGTACTGTAGCTTGACTGTAAAGCATCTTAGTTGTGCACCTCAATTAAATTTAGAATCGGCTTCCTATTTCGCAACAAAGCCTCCTTCACTCATGCTGCCAAACATACCCTCGTAAAACTGACTATCCTACCGATCCCCGACTTCGGCGATGTCATTTACAAAATAACCTCCAACACTCTAATCAGCAAATTGGATGCAGTCTATCACAGTGCCATCCATTGTCACCAAAGCCCCATATAGTACCCACCACTACGACCTGTATGCTCTCGTTGGCTGGCCCTCGCTACATATTCGTCACCAAACCCACTGGCTCCAGGTCATCTATAAGTTTTGCTAGGTAAAGCCCCGCCTTATGTCAGCTCACTGGTCACCATAGCAATGTCCACCTGTAGCACGCGCTCCAGCAGGTATATTTCACTGGTCATCCCCAAAGCCAACTCCTCCTTTGGCCTCCAGTTCTCTGCTGCGAATGACTGGAACAAATTGCAAAAAAAAAATCACTGAAGCTGGAGTCTTATATCTCCCTCACTAACTTTAAGCATCAGCTGTCAGAGCAGCTAACCGATCACTGTACCTGAACACAGCCCATCTATAAATAGCACACCCAACTACCTCATCCCCATATCGTTATTTATCCTCTTGCTCTTTTGCACGCCAGTATCTATACTTGCACATCATCTGCACATCTATCACTCCAGTGTTAATGCTAAATTGTAATTATTTCGCCTCTATGGCCTATTTATTGCCTTACCTCCCTACATCTATACACATTGTACATAGATTTTTTTATTGTGTTATTGACTGTACGTTTGTTTATGTGTAACTCTGTTGTTTTTCTCGCATTGCTTTGCTTTATCTTGGCCAGGTCGCCGTTGTAAATGAGAACTTGTTCTCAACTGGCCAACTTGGTTAAAAAAAGGTGAAATAAATAAATAAATTCAACAGCTCTTCAAACCGGTCCTTCTTGAATACTGAATGGACATCATGATGTTACAGACTGGGGTAACGTGGGATATTGAAGGTTGCTTAGTACAATGTAAAAAATATATATATATATATATAAAAAAAAAGAGGCCTAGTCATTCAGCAGTAGCTTGACTGTAAAGCATCAATAACAATGTCCCTTGGAGGATTAAATAATTGCTTTAGGTTTGTGTTTATTTTTCTTGCTCATCAATGGATCAGTAGGACATCAGCGTCTGTTAGCACCGTGATCCCCAGCAATACAAATACAATATAAACAATGTAGCGACTAGCGCTCCCGGACACACCAACATCGGCGGAAGACTTACAGCTATTGAAAAAACTGCAGTGTGTGCGTAGCTATTCAAACAGCTCCATGTCGTAATTAAAGTGAGTCATGAGTGTGTGCGCACACACGTTGCTGTGTTTACCATGGGCTCCAGGCACCAGTGACATGTGGATAAGCCCAGATGCTCACTCAGATTGTGGCGCCCGTCACAGCCACCACCTCAAGGACATCCAATGAGGAGCTGTCAAAAAGCCTTGTCGATGGAGAGAGCGGAGAGTGGAATCCGAAGGCGGATAAAGTCATTCCTGTAGAGATAAACTATTCTTTGTGTAAACAAACATCGGTTTTCTGAAAAGAGAAGACAAGGGCTTTTGTAATCTTCAGACACAGTGAATAGGCTGAGGGGACATGAAAGTGTGAGTTTGACTCACGCTGTAGAATAGTGTATGGGGAAAATGTAAAGGCCTTTACAGAAAGGCATTGCATGTTTGTGCAGACGTGTTCGATTCTATTTTATAACTGATGCTCTGAAATGTTGTGCGAGTCATGATGGCATCGGTGTCAAAGAAAGGAATCGTGACTCTGTGGAAATATTCTGCAAAGCTTTCAACTGAGCTGAGAAACATGCCATTTGTTTCTGAACAGGACTTGAGATGAGGACCTTGAGTTGAATGTCACACATTAGTATTAAAGGCAACTTCTTGTTCACGTCAGGTAAGACTTGTCTCGAAGTACAGATTAAGGATACATTTTCCCTATTCAAATTCTTAGAATCTATTAAAAAGGTGCTACACCTAGCATTTCTCCCCTGTGGAAGCTAGGTGAATTGCAACAGCACTAGGCTGCATTCAAAATAAATCTTTCCCTCCCCTGCATCCCATTTAGCTGTAACATGGCGGAGACTTGGGCTTGAGCCTTTTGAAGCTGGTTTTGGTCCACCAGCTTCAAACTGCTGTAAAAGGTATATTTTTTGTTATTGAAAAGATTTCACTGTGATTTAGATGGTACAATGATGCCCTACACTATTCAGTCCTTGTTTTCTCACAAACTGAAATTGAGCGAACAGTGTAGAAATTTTGCAACCAGGAAATGATAGATTGATTTCTACATTTGCCACTAGACCCGATTTCCACTAGATAAACACAGCCAAAGTCAAAACAGCTTTCTCATTTTGACAAAAGATTCCGTTCCGGCGGGAGACATCAATAGGCGAATATCACAATCACAACTTTTGCAGGCAAGTAATACTGTGAAATACTATCATTCCTCTATTACTGGAGATATATTGTGGACATTGTCTGAAAATAACTTGCAAAAATTCTTAACAATCCTATGTGTAGCGCTTAAACCAAAACAGACCAATGCTTGCATTTTAAGAGGCTGGTTTAGAAGCAGTGTACACAGACTTAGCCTAAGTGTAGTGAGGGCTGTGTTGGAATTTTTGTCAAAAAGAGAGACTTTTCGATTTCTTCAAAACAAATCAAACTTTATTATTTAATTTGTGCAGTAATGGAGCTGGTCAGTAACCACCCCTGGAGGTGATCACAGAACTCAACCAGCTGGTCGGTAATTTACATTTTAGTCATTTAGCAGACGCTCTTATCCAGAGCGACTTACAGTAGTGAATGCATACATTTTTTTTTTTTTGTACTGGCCCCCCGTGGGAATCGAACCCACAACCCTGGCGTTGCACACACCATGCTGGCGTTGCAAACACCATGCTCTACCAACTGAGCCACAGGGAAGACTGGAGGTGATCACAGAACTCAACCAGCTGGTTTGAGCCACAACATTGCATAGCAAAGTCCATCCTCCTTCAGTCTACACAACAAACAACAGATGTATGGAATGGGTCACAAGGTTAAGATTTGTATGAAAGATACTTATAATTCACAGCAGACAGTATCTGCTGTAAAAACAGTTCTCATTGTGTAGACTCCAAGGTCTGGCCCTGGGGTCATCTCTCCCTGGTACCTTATTTAAAGAAAGACATGGTAAATCTTCCAGAGGCCCATCCTCAGTAGAACACACACATATGAGCGTTCCAACAACCCCTTATTCTGTTGCATAAAACAACCAGTTGATGCAATTACAGCATTTTAACATAATCTTGCAATTTTGCTCTCACAGGGCCAGACTTAGAACAGCTCAGGACAGGCATGTCTGGCGCTGCTCACAGTTCAGTATAATCATACTACAGAAGTAGTCAGGGAAAGTTAATCCACTTGGTTGTAGTGGGTCAGAGGCCTACAAGCCCTTACATGTTACTCACTCACAGGTCAAGAGCTTACACACAAGTACAACTAACAACAGACACGACATGTATTGACACACAACCACACGCACTGAACAGTGAACACGGATAGAAAGAGAAGATGGACACGTGAAAATTAGAACCAATAGCCCAGTAAAACATGCACATGGGAACCCAAACAACTGTTTCAGAGAAAATTGATTATGGAAATGTAATGATTCCAGTAAGCAAAAGTCCCTCAAACCCAAAACGAGACCCCATCTAGCTCTGAGAGTATCAGATGGCATGATGGTAAAACCCTCAGTGTAGCAGGGGTGGTAATTCCGGTAAACATGACAACAGCTTTCCAAACGCCATGTAGTCTAATGCACAAACACTCAATATAAAGCCCCGTCACACACCAAATGAATCCTCGTTCTTAGATCACACAGAAATCCCATGTATTACTAATGCCCAATACAGACACTCACGATGCATGCTTCCATACGGTGTATAGTGAACACACAGCAGAGATGAGCTACAGGAGCAAACAACATTTTAAGTAAGAGCTATATTCTGGTGGCTAGAGCTGCATACAAATTGGAGGCAGTGGGAGAGAAAAGATAGACGGCCAAGACGAATAGGGGTAAGTGTGAATCAAAAGGCAGTCCAAGTGAAATCGGTAATGTGGGACTGGCACATTGGGAGGCTGGGAATTGGAGGCTTAAAAGATGGAACACAACCCAATTCTTCGTTGCAGCCCAGCTAAGCAGATAGATAGGCTAGATGGTAGGCCTAGAGTAAGATACTACAGAGAATCAGGAGAAAAGCCAAGTGAATGGGTAGAGTGGACCAGACAGACATAGTTTGACATTAAGAACAGTGGAGGGTGTTGAAAAGTTGAGAGACTACCAAATTGTTAGTACTATCTCTAGGCAAATGCTAACAGGCAACTCTATGCATAAAGTAGCTACATGTTCATGCCATTTCCAGGCAGACAGAGTTGAAGCGAGGGCTGAGGACTGAGGGTTGAGGGTGCCGAGAGGAATGGAGAGGCTGATGGCCAGGTAGAGAGGAGGAGAGTGGGCAGCAGAAAGAGAGGCTTGGAAACGAGAGGCGTGAGACTTGGAGAGCGGTGGTGAACGGTGGAGGACTTTGGCCTTTCAACAGCTTCTGTGTCTGAGCTCTTCAGTCTGAATGGGATGGTAAAAGGCCAAACGGGACAATGCTAGTTTTAGCCGTCATCTTTCGAATGCATGACTCACATTAACTTGCATAAATAATTAGCCTACACTACAAAGGTGATAAGCACATTGGGTAAAGCAAACATGCAGACATGCGGGTCACGCCAGAAAATGTAACCAAACTTTAAAGACTTAATTACATAAAGAACAGCTAAACTGCAGTCAAGTTTGACAAATATGATAAATAACATTGTGTTAAGGCTTGATTCTGTCAACATACTAGAAATAATAGTTTATTAACATTTTAAGCTTAAAGTTCTGATCTGTTCCATCAGCCTCGTAGTGTTTTAACATTTCCGGATAAAACCATGGTTGTACAGTGGATTCGGAAAATATTCAGACCCCTTCCCTTTATACACATTTTGTTACATTACAGACCTTATTCTAAAGTGGATTCAATTAAATGTTTTCCTCATCAATCTACACACAATAGCCCATAATGACAAAGTGACCAGCTTTGTATAAAGAAATACCTAATTTACACAAGTATTCAGACCCTTTGCTATGAGACTCAAAATTGAGCTAAGGTGCATCCTGTTTCCATTGCTCAGCCTTGAAACGTTTCTTCAACTTGATTGGACTCCACCTGTGGCAAATTCAATTGATTGGACATGATTTGAAAAGGCACACACCTGTCTATATAAAAGGTACCATAGTTGACAGTGCATGTCAGAACAAAAACCAAGCCATGAGGTCTAAGGAATTTCCCGTAGAGCGCCGAGACAGGATTGTGTCGAGGCACAGATCTGGGGAAGGGTACAAAAACATCTCTGCAGCATTGAAGGTCCCCTCCATCATTCCTAAAGGGAAGAAGTTTAGAGCTGCCTGCCCGGGCCCAAACTGGGCAATCGGGGAAGAAGGGCCTTGGTCAGGGAGGTGACCAAGAATCCGATGGTCATACTGACAGAGCTCCAGAGTTCCTCTGTGGAGATGGGAGAACCTTCCAGAAGGACAACCATCTCTGCAGCACTCCACCAATCAGGACTTTATGGTAGTGACCAGACAGAAGCCACTCCTCAGTAAAAGGCACGACAGCCCGCTTGGAGTTGGCCAAAAGGCACCTAAAGACTCTCAGACCATGAGAAACAAGATTCCTTGGTCTGATGAAACCAAGATTGAACTCTTTTGTCCTGAATGCCAAACTGTTACATGTGGATTACATTTTTAAAAACGTCATAGCCGGAAGAAATATATACACTCACCGGCCAGTTTTTTTTAGGTACACCACTCCAGTCACAAAAATGGATCGCGCCTACAGACAGTGAGTCACGAGGCCGCCTACATAAAACAGGCATCCAGTTAGTGTTGGATTGAACGTTAGAATGGGCAAAACAAGTGACCTAAGCGAATGAGCTTAAACATGTTTTCGCTTTGTCATTATGGGGTATTGTGTATAGATTGCTTAGGAAAGAAAATGCTCTATAAATCTTAGAATAAGGCTGTAACGTAACAAAATGTGAAAGAAGGTCAAGGGGTCTGAATACTTTCTGAAGGCACTGGACAGTATGTATGTATAGTTGAAGTCGGAAGTTTACATACACTTAGGTTGGAGTCATTAAAACTCGTTTTTCAACCACCACACAAATTTCTTGTTAACAAACAATAGTTTTGGCAAGTCGGTTAGGACATCTACTTTGTGCATGACACAAGTAAATTTACCAACTGTTTACAGACAGATTATTTCACTTATAATTCACTGTATCACAATTCCAGTGGGTCAGAAGTTTACATACACTAAATTGACCGTTCCTTTAAACAGTTTGGAAGATTCCCGAAAATGATGGCATGGCTTAACAAGCTTCTGATTTCAAGTCCTACCTCCAAACTCAGTGCCTCTGTTTGACATCATGGGAAAACCAAAATAAATTAGCCAAGACCTCAAAAAAAAATTATAGACCTCCACAAAGTCTGGTTCATCCTTGGGAGCAATTTCTAAATGCCTGAAGGTACCCCATTCATTTGTACAAACAATAGTACGCAAGAATAAACACCATGGGACCACGCAGCCGTCATACCGCTCAGGAAGGAGACGCGTTCTGTCTCCTAGAGATGAACGTACTTTGGTGCGAAAAGTGCAAATCAATCCCAGAACACAACAAAGGACCCTGTGAAGATGCTGGAGGAAACCGGTACAAAAGTATCTATATCCACAGTAAAACGAGTCCTATATCGACATAACCTGAAAGGCCGCTCAGCAAGGAAGAAGCCACTGCTCCAAAACCGCCATAAAAAGCCAGACTACGGTTTGCAACTGCACATGGGGACAAAGATCATACTTTTTGGCGAAATGTCCTCTGGTCTGATGAAACAAAAATATAACTGTTTGGCCATAATGACCATCGTTATGTTTGGAGGAAAAATTGGGAGGCTTGCAAGCCGAAGAACACCATCCCAACCGTGAAGCACAGGGGGGGCAGCATCATGTTGTGGGGGTGCTATGCTGCAGGAGGGACTGGTGCAGTTCACAAAATAGATGGCATCATGAGGGAGGAAAATTATGTGGATATATTGAAGCAACATCAAGACATCAGTCAGGAAGTTAAAGCTTGGTCGCAAATGGGTCTTCCAAATGGACAATGACCCCAAGCATACTTCCAAAGTTGCGGCAAAATGGCTTAAGGACAACAAATTCAAGGTATTGGAGTGGCCATCACAAAGCCCTAACCTCAATCCCATAGACAATTTGTGGGCAGAACTGAAAAAGTATGTGCGAGCAAGGAGGCCTACAAACCTGACTCAGTTACAGCTCTGTCAGCTCTGTCAGGAGGAATGGGCCAAAATTCACCCAACGTATTGTGGGAAGCTTGTGGAAGGCTACCCGAAACATTTGACCCAAGTTAAATTTAAAGGCAATGCTACCGAATACTAATTGAGTGTATGTAAATAAATAAAGAACGTTAAAGACTACAGAAGGGTTGCAAAAAATGTATATATATTTTTTGCTATTTGAACAGTTATTACGGTGACTGCAGTCATTTGGCAGGCTAATTAGAGTCATCCAAAATTCCATGACGGTCACAGTCCTATTTCAAGCCTTGCCTAACACACAAATCAGTTTTGTACACGCACACACAAAGTTAGAGCCCAGACAGATCCATCCACAATGCCAGTCATTTACACATAGATAGAATAACTGTATATTAAGTTAAACGCAGGAAGTGAAGTTGCATTCATTTCTTTCTGTCCCAAGTCACATCCTGTCTTCCTGTGTCTCTCCCCTCTCCTCCTGCTCTGTAGTCAGTATCCTCTCCATGGCTGGGCTCCAATGGGTCTTGCCAAATGACACACACACACAAGACAGACACGGGATCGCTCACACACGCACGCGGCCGGCATATTTTAATAATAGTGCCACACTGGCCATTTGTCCCTGAACATCGCTGACACAGAAACATGACTGGAGCAGCAGCTGAGAGATGAGTCACTGAAACTGTGGAGAGCAGCAGGACACAGCCAACAATCATTACACAAATGTACCATCTTCTGCCTACCACACACACATACAAAATCAGGTGGCGGACGCACACAAACTCAGTCATACGTATGGCCCCCCCTTGCCAGTTCTGTCATATAAATCTGTAATAACCCAATCCACTTTAATTTGTTCTGTCAAACTATTCAGCCTGTTCATCACTTTTATGACATGGAGCGAGCAGTCTGAAACCCCTACCACACAGTCACACACACCTCACTTACTCTGCTTACTGAGATGATGTGGGGTCTTACTAACGCAATTGTCACTCACGGTTGACATGATCTCCATCTCACGCCTGCCTACACAGGAGAATACACTGCCACTCACTCAATCATTATTAACAGGCAATAAAATCAAGACATCGACCATCATATGTCTAATGTATTTGCTCAAGGCTATTGACCAGTCCAACAGTACAAAGAAAGAAGAAAAATCTATGCACCGTCTCTTCAATGTCGGCCCTGGAGGGCCCAAACACTTCCAGTTTTCTTCCTCTCCTTCTAATCAGGGACTTATTCAGACCTGGGACTCCAGGTGAGTGCAATTAACTACCAGGTAGGAACAAAAAAACAGAGATGAACAGCCCTGGTCGATAGGAATGTGATGAAAGAAAATAAAACCGTGCCTTTGAGAGATGACCACTGATGGACAACCTGGATTCTATATAAATCTTTGCATTTGACTATTATTTGTATTGTTTTTCTATAGCTCACAAATATACAGAGACCAAAACATTAAGAACATCCGTACATTCCATGACAGACTGACCAAGTGAATCCAGGTGAAAGCTATGATCCCTTATTGATGTCACTAGTTAAATCCACTTCAATCAGTGTAGATGAAGGGGAGGAGACAGGTTAAAGAAGGATTTTTAAGCCTTGAGACAATTGAGACATGGATTGTGTATGCGTGCAATTCAGAGGGTGAATGGGCAAGACAAAAGACTTAAGCACCTTTGAACGAGGTATGGTAGTAGGTGCCAGGCACACCGGTTTGAGTGTGTCAAGAACTGCAACGCTGCTGGGTTTCTCACGCTCAACAGTTTGCTGTGTGCATCTAGAAAGGTACAACACCCAAAGGACATCCAGCTAACCTGACAACTCTGGGAAGCATTGGAGTAATCATGGGCCAGAATCCCTGTGGAACGCTAGACACCTTGTAGAGTCCATGCCCTGACAAATTGAGGCTGTTCTGGGGGCAAAAAGGGGTGCAACTCAATATTAGGAAGGTGTTCTTAATTGTTTTCTACACTAAGTTTACATTTCAAAAGGGGATCAATGTACAGTACTAGAACATACAAATCGACACTTGATCTGTACTAAACGTTTGCGACCACCACCAGATCGTCTATAGATCTCAGTCGTCTTTCCTATGATATTTATGAAGGTGATCAGCAGACAGAGAGCTGATCGATACTGCTCTGAACTGGTTCCTCTCTCTCCCATAGGGATCCCATTGCCTTGACCGGTGCCTCATCTCATTACCATGTTGTTTATAAATCCGATCTATGGATCGGCCACTGACCAAGGGAAGAAGACAACCATACATCTTCCTGTGTGCCAAATGGTCCCCCCCCACCACCCCGATCCAGAGGGGCTGGTAGGAAATCTCCACGTTATATGCTAGTTTCCCCTAGCTTGAATAGTTTGTGATGTCCTGCCAAAGGGGTAGGCAAATCATTGAGCATTGGGAGAGGGAACGCCATCTCCGCATGTGAAGAAGTGAATTCCACTTTGTTCTGAAAATATTAGCGTTCCAAATTTTAACTCCTCTCTGTATTTGGCCAGACGATCATCCACACCATAAACTATGGAATGTGAGTTAGACTGTCAAGATCGCGCGAGCTCAGTCACCCAACACCTCGTCCCTTTCACGCTCTGTTCTCTCTCTCCCGCTGAGATCTCAACACAGCCTCGGTAATAAAAGAGAATCTAAAATCCAATCAGGAGCAGTGTTTTAGAACACTGATAAATAATGTAGAGGGCGTTCTACTGGACAGCAGGGACTCAGATCTACAGCCAGTGCAGTGCTCACAGAACAAAACAGCTCAAAGAAAGAGAGAAAGTTACGGGGGAGACAGATGGGGAGTTAGAGAAAGGGTGAGAGAGCGGAAGAAACTAATGCAGGCATGCAGAGAAATCATACCAGCTCTGCTCAGCCAGTCTTCTCTGCCACAGGGCTGTTAAAAAGGTAATGGCATTCTGACAATGTTGCTGCTTTTAAAAACAGGAGCTTTCATCTCAACCAGTGGAGAGGAGAGGGAAGAATCTCCACTATGACATGTGGCACAAATCAACAATTCTAACCAACTGTCTCGTGAGAAAGAGGGAGAAAAGGGGAAGAGGAATGCATGATATGAAAGAGGGTGAGAAAGTGCCATGGGAAAAAAGAAAGGAACATGAAAGAGACAGGAAGGGTAGGAATAAGGCAAACCGAGACAGAAAGAGACAGAACAGAGCAAAGACTGGCATCTCAACACAGACGAGACAGTCATGAAACTGAGTGCAGTGCTAGTTCTCAGTTGAATCGACATCCACAGTATAACAGAACTGGTAACTCCTTTAAGTCAAGAGAAGACTGGTGAGCAAATCACAAGTGAGCAATTGTAATCTGTGCACTGACTAATCTGTCATGTTTTACCATTCAAAGCCAAGAGTTAATAAGCAACGCCTGGCAGTTGTTATGCAAGCTGTCACATTTTTACGGCAATACAACATGTAGGCTACATCATTATCGATCTCATAGGAGTCGTGCAACGCCAGCACAAATCGAGCTAGCTACAGCAGCAACCGCCTACTATGCACATAGGTGTGGGAGTGTGGGTAGTTGCACTTCTCCCTCCTCTGCCATTAGCGGTGGTTGGTTCGTATATAGCAGTGAAGAAGAAATGATAAAATATTAACGAGGGCCCATTAGGAAGTGGAGAGTGGGTTAGCTAGGTGAGGATGAGCTCTAGAGGAGAGGAGACTAGTAGAGCAAGGCACCCATTGAACCCAATCAGAGGCAGAGCAGAGGCCCAACAGTGGGTTAGTGTGGAGGCGAGATATTGAGGAGAACTTTGAAGATGATTAGACGAGATGCGATGACAATCCCAGTTCACCACAGATCGTCTTTGTGTGTCACGTGTGAGCGGGCTTGTGAGCATGTGTATATTTGTCTGTACGTATGTGTCACAGGAGGTTGGTGGCACCTTAATTGGGGAGGACGGGCCCGTGGTAATGGCTGGAGCAGAATGGTATTAAATACATCAAAACACACAGTTTGATGCCATTCTATTCGCTCCATTCAAGCCATTATTATGAGCCACCCTCCCCTGGTATGCGTGTGTATCTCTGTGCAAAGTATTGAATAGGAAAGGAATAGCATATAGGTAGGACATGTACAGGTATAGAAACTGCCAAAGGTTTTGGCCCAGGCCTCCCAGCGTCTGTGAGTGTCTATTTTGGGCCTGTGTATCAGTCAGTCAGTGTGGACTGGCGAGGTGATGGATCATGATGAGATTAGCCCGTTGTCCCTCTGCAGCACCGCCGTGCCAGGAGTCTGGTGTCACTTTCACTCAGACTCTTTATCAATAATGAGCCACTGGCAGCATGCTTCGCTAGCGCTAGGTCAGGCTATGCTACGCTGCTCTTGGATATGCCATGATAGCCAAGGGGACCAAATAGGCCTAAAGTGCACCAGTACAGCCATTACGAAGTATTGTAGTTTAACATGTTGGGCTAAATTAGCAATGTAACGCTACGCTAGTGTAATACCCAAGCAAGGGTTTAACACACAGCCATGAATGTATAGCTAAATAGATACACTGGTGAGACATCTGTGGCTAAATCTGTTACAGTGCACTAGCTACATCCCAAGGGAACCAGAGCCAAAAACAGGCCACGTGAATAATTTACAGTAGAGAGGGACATATGTGAGATAACGTGCCATAGTTGAGCATGCTATGGACTCCAAGCCAGGAAATAGTGATTAGTCCCTAACACAGTAGTCCATCAAACCATGCTCTTGTCCAACTGTAACACTCCCTGAGAGAGCGAAAGAGTAAAGACTGGACTCTGGGCAGCAGCCAGGTCAATATTTTGCCTTCTCTCAGTGTTCTGTGACAGTGGCCAGGAGGGTCAATGAGAGAGTGGAGGAGCAAACAGAGAGAGAGACATGATGACAGGTTAGGCTGGTACTGCCAACACTGGAGAAAGTCCCTCCAAACATGGGCAGTACAGGCACTGGATTTGGAAGTAACTGATTAAATACCAACGAGGTGGCCATTCTAGTTTTCAGAACACGGGAAGGAAGACAGAGCTGATTTCGTGCAACAGGGTTGTACTCACATTGTGGTTCAGGACATCTTGAAAGTCTAAAGTGAAGACTATTAGTTACAACGGCTACATGTACAGTTGAAGTCAGAAGTTTACACACACCTTAGCCAAATGCATTTAATCTCAGTTTTTCACAATTCCTGACATTTAATCCTAGTACTAACTCCCTGTCTTAGGTCAGTTAGGATCACCCCTTTATTTTAAGAATGTGAATAATAGTAGAGAGAATGATTTATTTCAGCTTTTATTTATTTAAAAAATATATATACATTTTAGTAGTCTGTAGTCTTTAACGTTATTTATTTACATACACTCAATTAGTAATTGGTAGCATTGCCTTTAAATTGTTTAACTTGGATCAAATGTTTCAGGTAGCCTTCCACAAGCTTCCCACAATAAGTTGGGTGAATTTTGGCCCATTCCTCCTGACAGAGCTGGTGTAACTGAGTCAGGTTTGTAGGCCTCCTTGCTTGCACACGCTTTTTCAGTTCTGCCCACACATTTTCTATGGGATTGAGGTCAGGGCTTTGTGATGGCCACTCCATTACCTTGAATTTGGTGTCCTTAAGCCATTTTGCCACAACTTTGGAAGTATGCTTGGAGTCATTGTCCATTTGGAAGACCCATTTGCGACCAAGCTTTATCTTCCTGACTGATGTCTTGAGATGTTGCTTCAATATATCCACATAATTTTCCATCCTCATGATTCCATCTATTTTGTGAAGTGCACCAGTCCCTCCTGCAACAAAGTGCCCCCACAACATGATGCTGCCATTCCCCGTGCTTCACAGTTGGGATGGTGTTCTTTGGCTTGCAAGCATCCCCCTTTTTCCTCCAAACATAACGATGGTCATTATGGCCAAACAGTTCAACTTTTGTTTCATCAGACCAGAGGACATTTCTCCAAAAAGTACGATCTTTGTCCCCATGTGCAGTTGCAAACCGTAGTCTGGCTTTTTATGGCGGTTTTGGAGCAGTGGCTTCTTCCTTGCTGAGCGGCCTTTCAGGTTATGTCGATATAGGACTCGTTTTACTGTGGCTATAGATACTTTGGTACCGGTTTCCTCCAGCATCTTCACAAGGTCCTTTGCTGCTGTTCTGGGATTGATTTGCACTTTTCGCACCAAAGTACGTTCATCTCTAGGAGACAGAACACGTCTCCTTCCTGAGCGGTATGATGGCTGCGTGGTCCCATGGTGTTTATACTTGTGTGCTATTGTTTGTACAGATGAATGTGGTACCTTCAGGCATTTGGAAATTGCTCCCAAGGATGAACCAGACTTTGTGGAGGTCTACAATTTTTTTTCTGAGGTCTTGGCTGATTTCTTTAGATTTTCCCATGATGCCAAGCAAAGAGGCACTGAGTTTGAAGGTAGGCCTTGAAATACATCCACAGGTACACCTCCAATTGACTCAAATTATGTCAATTAGCCTATCAGAAGCTTCTAAAGCCATGACATCATTTTCTGGAATTTCCCAAGCTGTTTAAAGGCACAGTCAACTTAGTGTATGTAAACTTCTGACCCACTGGAATTGTGATACAGTGAATTATAAGTGAAATAATCTGTCTGTAAACAATTGTTGGAAAAAGTACTTGTGTCATGCACAAAGTAGATGTCCTAACCGACTCGCCAAAACTATAGTTTGTTTACAAGAAATTTGTGGAGTGGTTGAAAAACGAGTTTCAATGACTCCAACCTAAGTGTATGTAAACTTCCGACTTCAACTGTAAATGATACTGTATCTTGTATATTTAGATGTATCAAAAACACAAGGTTATTTTAGGTCCAATTTCATTTTCATTAATGAACAGTGAACCCAGAGTCACATGAACCCAGAGTGTGACAGGTAAGAGGGTGAGTTCAGCTCAGTGCTGCTATTATTAGTTACAGCATACAGAGAGGTCTGTGGCCCAGAAGTGGTCTCTGGTCTGTGGCCTAGCAGTAGGCATAAGTCCTGAGGCTGAAAGAGACTGAATGCTTTCACACTCCCCCGCTCATTCTCTCCTCTCTCCCACCATCTGGTTCTGACCTCTGGCTCACTCAGCCCACACTCAGCTGGTCTGTTTCACTCTCTCCTTCTCCTTACTGTCCTTCCCACGCTCAAATCTCCTTTCCATTCCATACTTCTCACATACTCATGCTCTCTGTGCTCTCCCCCTGTGTGAGTGGGTGTTTAGGAGATACAGGTGAGGATAGCCCCAGCCATCTGCTCCAGCTCTGAGCTCTTAGCCACAGACAGGTTACAGACATGAGGCCCCTGCTCACCGCTGGGGAAGGAGAGCGGCAGCCGCCAGTACACACGCTCGCTCTCACATACACAAACTTTGTGAGCTCACACGCATACTGTACACAGAGTGCCAGTACACTCCATACACACACACAATATCATGACCATACTAAGTTTGCTCTAAGTGTCTGTATTAACATATCAACACTAGGGGCACTAAGTTATGGGCTTACACAGCCAATGCAACTTCACTTCAGTGACACCACAAGCACACAACTCCACTTCAGAGAGAACATATCCCACTGCTCAGAGAGCCCATACCGACATTGAGAACAGGGACGCACAGGTGGGGGGGTGGGACGGTGTGTGTAGAGGGGGGGTGGGACAGTGTGTGTAGAGGGACAGTGTGTGTAGAGGGACAGTGTGTGTAGAGGGACAGTGTGTGTAGAGGGACAGTGTGTGTAGAGGGACAGCGTGTGTAGAGCTGTAGAGGGACAGCGTGTGTAGAGCTGTAGTGGGACAGCGTGTGTAGAGCTGTAGTGGGACAGTGTGTGTCGTGGTGTAGTGGGACAGTGTGTGTCGTGGGGGTTGGGACAGTGAGTGAGTGAGTGAGTGAGTGAGTGAGTGAGTGAGTGAGTGAGTGAGTGAGTGAGAGAGAGAGTGAGAGAGAGAGTGAGAGTTGGTATGTGTTGGTGTGTTTAAGTGAGTTTGCTTATGTGCACGCGTGGGACACATAGCTCCAAGCCATATAGAAGCCTGTCTAGAGACTAGCGAGACAGTGATCCACAAAACATTAAGTACAGGTACAGACTGGTGTGTGTGGGTGGTGGGTCACTGAGGTGGGAGAGGAGGGAGAACATTGGGGCCATGTGAACTCACTCACCCGGGGCTGCCAGTTTTCATACTGCTTCTGCAGGTTGGCTCCGATGGTCTCCAGGGCTTTCTGTGGACTCATGGACAGAGGGTCTGGAGGAAAGGAAACAGACACCTCATTATCATAGACAGACAACACTAGACTTGGGTACAACCAGCACAGCAAAACACAGGGTGAAATGTTCTGTCCACAAAACATTAGTCAAATGCAGAAAAATTACCACATTACTCATAATACTTGACCCAATATTTATCTAGATGCATTGCTTTTACACTGTTCATGACATGGGAAGGTAAAAGTCATGTAGATCCGAAGTAACAACACAGAGATCAGATAGATCCCAATAGTGCCATCACAATGAAGCAGAAATTCAGTTGAGACAGTTAACCCAATAGAGAACCAGTATCACCATCCCTCGCCATTTGTTTAGTAGGGCTGTTTCTCTTATCAAATTAAACTACATAAGATGGAGAAATCTCCCCAGCGCTTCGGATTGAAATATTTACAAGAAGAAATCAATTGTATAAAGCATAGGGCATATTATAGATTCTGAGATATCAAATTCTGCCCACAATGCAGACAATAACATTATTGATTTAGAAATTACCGGATGTATTGACAATATGCATATTCAGGGACAGACACTTTTTTGGGGGAGAAAATTATATTTATTGATAGATGATACATTTCCAGTAGCCAGCAAGTTAAGGAAATAATAAATGTATATTGTGCAGTATGATGCAACTGCAGTGAGCAAACGTAAGATGACCCTAAAGTGGGATGACGCATTCATTTCTCTTCAGATGGGATCTGTAAAATGAAGGAAGGAGGAAGAGGGTGGGGTGAGGAGGAAGAGGGTGGGGTGAGGAGGGTCAGAGAAGAAGAATGATAGCTAATGATTGTGCATTTAGGGTTATTCTACACAGTTGTCTTTAAATAAACTATGATCTGATGATTGACAGTTTGCATTGTCCTCAGTAAAAGTCTACAATGAAACAGGAGCAGCCTGTCAGAAGTCTCTGCTTTTTTGAACGTGTTAAATGGTTCCTTTCATAAAACGCTACCGTCGAACGGTCTTGATTTTTTCAACAGTTTCATGTGGTTTCGGTTTGTCAAACCATCTGTGGAGGTGTATTGTTTCATTATTACTGTCATTTTGCTTGTCTGGTTTCTTCTCAGTCATATAGTGTTATGAGATTACTTGCAAAACTTGGATGTAGGGCTGGGCAATATGGTCATAATATTATATCACAATATTTCTCATTTCTAAGACAGTATGACTGCATTTAATGTTTTGGAATAACAAAAGCTCTAAATATGCTTCACGAGTAGCATGATCCTAGGGTGGCAACAAATACATTCTAAGTGGTTTAAAATGGAGCTCTTTTCTGATTTTGTTCATTTTCATACATTTCTGAATTTCCTTCACTAATTTGATATAATTTACACAATGTAAAACATTCGTTCTGTTTTGTGAAAAGGTCACTTTTCCTTTATCAGAATAATTATTATTCTCTAACCAGGTTTCCATCCAACCTTTTTATGCGAGTTAAGAACATGTCGGATAAAAAAGATTCACGACAGGCCTGATGGAAACAGCAAATGTCGGTAAACTTTCCAAATGTCTACAAAACATAAATATACATGGTGGGATCTTTTTGTCTGTAAAATTAATTATGCGAGAAATGGTGGTGGAAATATTGATATAATAACCATCATATCAAAGTAAACTTGGAGTCACGCGATGACATGTGTGGTCCTTCCACTAGGCTACAGATGAAATGGGTATCGATGAACTTCACAGGGTGGTGAAAACACAAGGTGCTGAGCTTGATGCTCCTTTCCAATAAATATCGAGCGTCTTATTCTGGTGACATGATCATCAATGCTGCAGTTAGATAAATAAAAACAAATCTTGCTCTTTTGTCCATAATAACCTTGTAATGTAGGCTTAGACACTAGGCTATACCGGTGCCGAAAAACTCCCCCCTGCCAGAATCCCCCCCCTTTCGCGTGAACACGCACGTACTCAATTCTTTATTGCTGCGACTTCCTTGATAGTTGAGATTCCTGATCACGTTAGGCTGCGTTTCAAAAAATGTTTTGTGTCGGTTTGAATGCGGGGGAGGCACTAGTAATGTCTGCAGTTTTCGGTTGGCTATTTGTTTCAAGTGTATTAGTCTATAAATAAATATCTTTGCCAAAATTCGTCATCTCTCCCATGTCTTATTTGACTAGTAGTTGTTCTGAAATGTTTATTGCTTGCCTACATTTTACTCCCTCTGTTTAATATAACACACCTACATGAATTATTAATTTTGGTTGCCTATCCTCACATGAAGTTTGTTCTATAGAAAGTGTTTGACTGATGTGGGCCACAGAAAGTATTTGACTCTAGCCACAAAATGAAGGAAATTAGAGGGGGGGGGGGGGGGGGGGGTCCGGCAAGGCTATTTTCTTGCCTGCTACCGCAAGAACTGGCCCCAAACCCAACCGCAGTCCCGCAATGCTATTTTAGGCGTATGTGACGCAGATCACTTGCCAGCCATGGTCCCCACAAGGCAATATCAAATGCACAAAAATTACATAGGAAATAGGTGAAATTTCCAGAGATTCTCACATGGCCCTTATATTGTATTACTGGGCTGTATCAGGCAATATGCTAGATGTTGTTTGAAGAGAGCAGAGTTAGAGAGACTTGCACTTTCTCTTGAGCTATTTTTATAGCCTACCTTTTAGGAGTGGGAAGATTTTATCATCCGCCGCCATTGTTGCAACCTCTATTACTAGTCTGTTCAACCTCTCATATCGTCCGAGATTCCGAAAGATTGGAAAGCTGCCGCGGTCATCCCCCTCTTCAAAGGGGGAGACACTCTAGACCCAAACTGTTACAGACCTATATCATCCTGCCCTGCCCTTCTAACGACTTCAAAAGTCAAGTTAACAAACAGATCACTGACCATTTCAAATCCATCCATATCTTCGCCACTGTGCAATCCGGTTTCCGACCCAGTCACGGGTGCACCTCAGCCACGCTCAAGATACTAAACGATATCATAACCGCCATCGATAAAAGACAGTACTGTGCAGCCGTCTTCATCGACCTGGCCAAGGCTTTCGACTCTGTCAATCACCACATTCTTATCGGCAGACTCAACAGCCTTGGTTTCTCAAATGACTGACTCGCCTGGTTCACCAACTACTTCTCAGATAGTGTGTAAAATCGGAGGGCCTGTTGTCCGGACCTCTGGCAGTCTCTATGGGGGTACCACAGGGTTCAATTCTCGGGCCGACTCTTTTCTTTGTATATATCAATGATGTCGCGCTCTTGCTGCGGGTGATTCCTTGATTCAACTCTCCGCAGACGACACCATTCTGTATGCAGTTGGCCCTTCTTTGGACACTGTTAACAAACCTCCAGACGAGCTTCAATGCAATACAACACTCCTTCCGTGGCCTCCAACTGCTCTTAAACGCTAGTAAAACTAAATGCATGCTCTTCAACCGATCGCTGCCCGCACCCGCCCGCCCGACAAGCATCACTACTCTGGACGGTTCTGACTTAGAATATGCGGACAACTACAAATACCTAGGTGTCTGGCTATACTGTAAACTCTCCTTCCAGAATCGGATTCCTATTTCGCAACAAAGCCTCCTTCACTCACGCTTCCAAACAATACCCTCGTAAAACTGACTATCCTACCGATCCCCGACTTCGGCGATGTCATTTACAAAATAACCTCCAACACTCTACTCAGTAAACTGGATGCAGTCTATCACAGTGCCATCCGTTTTGTCACCAAAGCCCCATATACCACCCACCACTGCGACCTGTATGCTCTCGTCGGCTGGCCCTCGCTACATATTCGTCGCCAGACCCGCTGGCTCCAGGTCATCTATAAGTCTTTGCTAGATAAAGCTCCGCCTTATCTCAACTCACTGGTCACCATAACAACACCCACCCGTAGCACACGCTCCAGCAGGTATATTTCACTGGTCATCCCCAAAGCCAACACCCGCTTTGGCCGCCTTTCCTTCCAGTTCTCTGCTGCCAATGACTGGAAAGAATCGCAAAAATCACTGAAGCTGGAGTCCTATATCTCCCTCACTAACTTTAAGCATCAGCTTTCCGATCGCTGCAGCTGTAAATAGCCCACAGACCATCTGTAAATAGCCCACCCAACTACCTACCTCATCCCCATATTGTTTTTATTAACTTTTTGCACACCAGTATTCTATTTGCACACTCATCTGCACATTATCACTTCAGTGTTAATTTGCTAAATTGTAATTACCTCGCTACTACGGTCTATTTATTGCCTTAGACTGTATATAGATTTTTCTATTGTGTTGACTGTACTTTTGTTTATCCTGTGTGTAACTGTTGTTTTGTCGTTTCACTGCTTTGCTTTATCTTGGCCAGGTTGCCGTTGTAAATGAGAACTTGTTCTCAACTGGCTTACCTGGTTAAATAAAGGTGAAGTAAAAAAAAAATCTAAATGATATATTTTTTTGAGAAATATGGATGATCAATATTCTAGACAATGTAGCCTAATCATCGGCCTATATAGGAAGTACATTTCCTTGGAAAGATAACTGCCCCGTGCTCATCATCCCATGCATAGGCTATAGTCTACTATTTAAATGAGACCACACGGGCACCTGATCTCACAGGTATGGCTACTGAATTGGAAGCAGCAAGAATGATGACCGCGACACTTGCTACGTTTTGCGTAGCCCTATAGGATGTAGCCTACCTTTAGGAGAACGATTTGCAGGCAGAGACAAATAAACGGGTAATCAATACTTCTTGAAAATAAAAAGGCGCAGCGCTCGCTCAGCATAGTATGATGATTAAATGTTTTGATTGCACTTCGACTCACGTTAGTTGAGAGCCCTCCACCTCTTTCCATTATCAATATGTATTTAGATACTGCAGTAAACTACAGTCTAATCATATTTAAGTTAATTTCATATTCAATTTAACCGCCACGTGATTCTCAGCGCATGTAGGCAGCCTACTCTATCAATGAGACCACACATACTATGCACCGTTGAACTCTCACGCCCAACTAGGAGAGGTAGGCTACTGAAGTTGAAGAAAATTCTGTGTGTGAATAATGCGAAAAAGATGTGCAGTTAATACAATAAGTAGACTAACGCATACAATGCAGAAAGAGGCCAGTTTCCAAATAATCTGTGGGAAAACACCACCCACAGCATGAAAAATGTCAACCGCGCTGCAATGATCTCTGTCGGGTACCGCAAGAATGCAGCCCTCTAGTGCAGTCAGTACACAACACTATGCTCGACATGTCTTAGCAGGATCAGATGGTGACATGGGCCCCAAAATGGTCAGACAGCCAGGGAAGACCAGTCTATGGAACTTTGCAGTATATTAACAATATCAGTGACTGATACAAAGTTCCATCTTGAATTGATGGTAGACCTACAGTAGCTACATGACAGCAGTTTAACATTAAAGCTACAGTCTGGGATCTGGGAATAATGGTCATTTCAATTATTGAACCATATATTCTATTCTTAGATAATATAATGTAATTAATTCTTCGTCGTCCCTCATTTTTAGGAGGATCAGATGGTGATAGGGATCTCAGCAGGCAGCCAGGGAAGATCAGTCTGACACAGGAGAGAAACACTTCTGCAGATACAACCCTTTATTCTCTCTATGCAGCAAACACTGGACAAGCCAGATGCTATTTTAACTTCTTGGTGACAGGGGGCAGTATTCAGAAATTCAGATGAATAACTTGCCCAAATTAAACTGCCTGCTACTCGGGGCCCAGAAGGTAGGATATGCATATTATTAGTAGATTTGGATAGAAAACACTCTGAAGTTTCTAAAACGGTTTGATGTCTGTGAGTATAACAGAACTCATATGGCAGGCAAAAACCTGAGAAAAAATCCAACCAGGAAGTGACTTGTAGTTTTTCTATCTAATCCCTATTCAAACTACAGTGTCTGTGGGTTCATTTTACACTTCCTAAGGCTTCCACTAGATGTCAACAGTCTTTAGAACCTTGTTTTATGCTTCTACTGTTGCTGGGCAGAGAATAGGAGCTGACTCAAGCCTGGGACCAACAAGTTGTTTACTGTGCGCTCACGCAGGCGCGCCGCTCCTTTTTCCTTTGTAATGAATATGCTATTGTCCGGTTGGAATATTATCGAAGATTTATGTTAAAAAGACCCTAAGGATTGATTGTAAACATCGTTTGACATGTTTCCTTTTTGTCTCTGGTTTTACGCTCGCGCATTTTGCCTTTGGATTAGTGATCTGAACGCGCGAACAAAAGGAGGTATTTGGACATAAATATGGAGTTTATCGAACAAAACAAACATTTCTTGTGGAAGTGGGAGTCCTGGGAGTGCATTCCGACGAAGATCAGCAAAGGTAAGGGAAGATTTATAATACTAATTCTTTGTTTAGTTGACTCCAGAACTTGGCGGGTAACTGTAAAGCTTGCTTTGATGGCTGAGCTCTGTACTCAGAATATTGAAAAATGTGCTTTCGCCGAAAGCCATTTTAAAAATCTGACACAGCGGTCAGAGAAGTGCATCTATAATTCTTTCAATAACTGTTGTAAATTTTATCAGTGTTTGAGTATTTTTGTAAATTGATGTGCTCATTCACCGGAAGTTTTGGAGGGAATACATTTTCTGAACATCACGTACCAATGTAAAATGGTGTTTATGGACATAAATATGAACTTTATCGAACAAAACATGCATGTATTTTGTAACATTGAGTCCTGGGATTGTCATCTGATGAAGAACATCAAAGGTTAGTGATTCATTTTAGCTGTATTTCTGGTTTTTGTGACGCCCCTCCTTGCTTGGAAAATGGCTGTGTGGTTTTTCTTGTTTAGGCGCTGTCCTAACATAATCTAATGTTATGCTTTCGCCGTAAAGCCTTTTTGAAATCGGACACTGTGGTTGGATTAAGGGGAATCTTATCTTTAAAATGGTGTATAATACTTGTATGTGTGAGAAATTTTAATTATGAGATTTTTGTTGTTTTGAATTTGCCGCCCTGCTATTTCACTGGCTGTTGATAGTGTGTACCGCGGGTGGGACGCTAGCGTCCCAGATGTCCCAGAGAGGTTTTAAGGCAGTCTGACGAACATCCAAAGTTGATTTCCAAACTGTATCAAGGGTTGGAGGCATTTTCCGATGACACAAAACATGTAAAACAAAAATGTGAGGAAGACCTGGTAGAAGCTATTGATGATATGAACATGACTGGGCATTCCTCATCATCTCAGACATAAATTACTGCAGTTTAAGAACATACTATATGCCACTGAAACTGAATTACATGCACTCAGAATTGTCATTCCACTGCTGGAGGTGTAAAACACAAAAGGGGACATTTGCATGTTACAGTGCATTCGGAAAGTATTCAGACCCCTTGAATTTTTCCACATTTTGTTACATTACAGCCTTATTCTAAAATGGATGACGTTTTTTTCTCTCCCCCTTACCAATCTATACACAATACCCCATAATGACAAAGCAAAAACAGGTTTGTAGACATTTCTGTAAATGTATATTTTAAAAAATAAAAATAAAAACATTTACATATGTATTCAGACCCTTTACTCAGTACTTTGATGAAGCACCTTTGGCAGCGAGTATAGACGGAAGCCACTCTTCATTAAAAGGCACATGACAGCCTGCTTGGAGTTTTCCAAAAGGACCTAAAGGACTCTGACCATGAGAAACGAGATTCTCTGGTCTGATGAAACCAAGATTGAACTCTTTGGCCTGAATGCCAAGCATCATGCCTGGCACCATCCCTACGGTGAAGCACGGTGGTGGCGGCATCATGCTGTGGGGATGTTTTTCAGTGGCAGGGACCGTGAGACTAGTCAGGATCGAGGGAAAGATGAACGGAGAAAAGTACAGAAAAATTATTGATGAAGTCCTGAGCGCTCTAGAGCAGGTTCTCAGACTGGGGTGAAAGTTCACCTTCCAACAGGACAACGTCTTAAGCACACAGCCAAGACAACGCAGGAGTGGCTTCGGGACAAGTCCCTGAATGTCCTTGAGTGGCCAAGCCAGAGCCCGGGATTGAACCCGATCGAACCTCTGGAGAGACCTTAAAATAGCTGTGCAGCGACGCTCCTCATCCAACCTTGACAGAGCTTGAGAGGACCTGCAGAGAACAATGGGAGAAACTCCCCAAATACAGGTGTGCCAAGCATGTAGCATCATACCAAAGAAGACTCAAGGCTGTGTGGCCACTCCACCATAAAGGCCTGATTTGTGGATTGCTGCAGAGATGGTTGTACTTCTGGAAGGTTCTCCCATCTCCACAGAGGAACTCTGGAGCTCTGTCAGAGTGACCATCGGTTTCTTGGTCACCTCCCTGACCAAGGCCCTTCTCCCCCGTTTGCTCAGTTTGGCCAGGCGGCCAGCTCTAGGAAGAGTCATGGTGGTTCCAAATGTCATCCTCTTGAGAATGATGGAAGCCACTGTGTTCTTGGGGACCTTCAATGCTGCTGAAATGTTTTGGTACCGTTCCCCAGATCTGTGCCGCAGCAAAAATCCTGTCTCGGAGCTCTACGGAAAATTCCTTCGACCTTTCGAAATCATGCCCAATCAATTGAATTCACCACAGGTGGTCTCCAATCAAGTTGTAGAAACATCTCAAGGCTGATCAACGGAAACAGGATGCACCTGAGCTCAATTTGAAGTTTCATATCAAAGGGTCTGAAACCTTATTTGCATAAGTTGTGTGTGTGTGTGTATGTGTATGTGTGTGTGTGTGTGTGTGTATGTGTATGTGTATATATATATATATATATATATATATATACTAGCGAACATTTCTAAAAACCTGTTTTCGCTTTGTGATGGGGTATTGTGTGTAGATTAATGAGGAAAACATCTTATTTAATCCATTTTAGAATAAGGCTGTAATGTAACAAAATGTGGAAAAAGTGAAGGGGTCTGAATACTTTCTGAATGCACTGTATGGTCTTGTGAAGATTGGCTGAATTCTGGCAAAGAGTATGTTCTTTTATCTCAGCATGTGTCAAGTTAGGTATCACTAGATGTGATTTATTACAAGACTAAGGGTATACTGAACAACTTTTACAAGGTCTGGATGCCTTATATGGAAAACAGCACGACTAAAGGAGTTTGTATTGAAAACATGCCCACGTCAGGGGAGATACCCATTTAGGCAATCCCTGGTTGCCGTCCTGTGAGTTGTCACTCTGTCCTTGGCCTAACACACCCAAAACCAACACTGAATGTTTCACTAAGATCCTAAAACTGAGTGGGGTGTGACTGAACAGGGAATAAAAATAAATAAAGGTATGACTGAACGGGGAGGAGATTGTGTTGGGGGAGTTGAGTTATTGACTAGACAGGTGGTGGTCAGGGGTGCAGGAGGCTCAGGCTTGCTGAAATTTGATAAAGTGGATGACTTAACAAAAGACATCAAAAGTCTTTGTATTTTAGTCACGAGTTGCTCATTTGTTAGGCTATTGGTTAAAGGTGCAACAATATTTATTATTGAATTACCTTTGATTTAGTTCAGTCTTATTAATCACTTACCTAGCTTGGTGACTGAGGGCATTTCTGCTTACTTTTTGTTCTAAATAGAGACTGCACATTGGATGGTGTAAAAATGCAGGAAATTAGCTTTAGATACCCGCCCCACTTCTAAAATCAAAGTAGAGCCCCTGGAGTATTATATTAAAGTGAAACGATGTGTTTGTTTGCAGCTTTTCATTAAATCATGCATAGCTGATCTTTATATGGCCTAACACCAATGTGTTCATATGGGCAGAATATTAGGCTATAGCATACTGAACTTTCATCAGTCATGAAATTAGAACATTCCATGAAACAAAATGACCTTGGTAAAAGGCCGACATTTGGACGTTTCAATTAAAAATGACTGTCGCATGACTATAAAAATGTAAACATTGTGATTTTAGAGACAAATTAACAGCCTATGATTAGGCTCAGAGGAAGAGCCAAACAATTGCCAAGGACTCCAGCCACCCTCATAGAATGTTCTCTCTGCTACCACACTATATATACAGAGTAAAGATCTACCCGAGATTCAACTTTAAGGCAAGGGCATCTTTTAAAACTATTTTGATACTCACCTCATGTCTTGATAATATGAATGAGAAAGTAGTCAATTTTGTTTTGAAATCAATAGTGTGGTCCAGCTCTCCCACTTTTCCCATTTTCAATTTTAAAAAATATGCTTGAGAGATTCACAAGACTATAACATTAGAATGTTGTAAAAGTGCTGCCCTACCCTGGCCAGCGAGGAATAATAATAGGCAAACTTAACACTATTTTAGTATTTTATTAACTTAAGGCTATTTTAAGAGAATGAATACAAATGTATGCTGTTAATGAACAATAACTAGGCCCAATCTATCAACTACCAGATCTGAATAAATGTGTTGGATGGATGGCTTTGATTGTCCAGCAATCGAATTGCAAATCGTTCATATGCTAATAATACAAATATTCTGCTAAAAAGATCTTGCACTGCTACCCTCAGCATTCATTATTCTTGGAGATCAGAACAAGCAACAGGGACGTCACCAGAGATTCATAACCAGGGGCTCAGCCCTGAAAACCAGGGACTGACGGGGTACCGGCAAATCATTGTATTTGTGGGTCTGAGAACACGACCCATGTCTTTAATGCAAGAGTGGAAGAATACACAGATAGTAAACCTGCAATAGGAGGAGGAAATTCTAGCCCACCAACTTTCCAGGGGCACTCACTTATCCAAAGTCCTGGTGATGTCCCTGACAAGCAATGGAAACTTGCTATGGAAATGTATCCTCTTCGTGCTTCCCAAAAATATCCTGGCGCATGAAGGCTACATCTACAGGCGGAAATAACACACTGCAAATAAGCCCTTCTGGAAGTGCATGGAATATGATGTTTTTGAATGCTGAGGTCACATAATGCTCACTGACGGGTTTATCTCCAAGTTATACTGGATACGCGGTTCTTTCAGCGCCCGGAACATCAACTAGGAGCTCAGGACATACTTTCAAGGCAACATGGGTTGGGGAGAAGGTTGGACACATTAGAAGAAAGCCAATGTTTCCTATAGGTATGTCTTGTTTAATATAATAATGGCTTTATTATTCTTAATTATGTGTGTGTGTTTTGAGTATGGAATAGGTTATGCAAGTGTGTGTGTGTGTGTGTGTTCTTACCGATCCAGCACTCCAGTCTGGCGCAGGGTGACGTCTTGACCACGTCAGGAGGGTCCACCCCCACGTTGAGACACAACACCAGGGCCACACTCACTGTCTTCATCTGGGGGGGAGACAGAGAAGTCAATACACATGCCTCTGAACACACGCTTTATTGGGATTATTTCTCATATAAACACATGCACTCATATACAGAGTGAAGAGAGACCCTAATTATGTACATTACTTGGGTGAAGGACGTTCACATTTCATAGAGAGGCTCAGACTCTTGACTCCTCAAACACGCACAACACGGCTCTGAGGCAGGCATCTGACAACAACGTCAGCCTCTTGATTGTCCTTCAATTTAATATCAGATGTGCATCTTTTCCTTTCAAGACGATTCGATACGTATCGAGGGGCAATGTAGCCTATGTTTTTTGTTCTCCCACTTTCCTCTAGTAGTAATTAACTTTACTCTGGTAGTTGACTTTTATTCCGGTAAAACATCATTTTCAACAGCGCATAGATAACAATAACCTAGCAAATGACATTGGTTGTCACTCTAATAGCATAATATCACACAAGCCATTTGAATGCTGAAGGTGCAAGATTAGGAACAGGCCGCCTACCTGGCGAAGCTCGGCACGGTGCTCAATTTGACTAGGCTACTGATATTGCCTTGGGTTGTTCGGCATGCAAAATGACTCACAGTTACAGGCTTAGTTCCACACTGAAGGAGTGGACGCATCAGTTGTTCCAATAGGAGGTATTTTCGGAAGGTAGAAAGAATGTAATATGAGCCGAAAATAAAGTGAAACGGCAATTGAATCGATTTTCTGGCCGATGCATGCTACATTTTTCTTCAAACAATCATCTTTAATTAATATCGATTAATTATTGCAATAATGAGACCGTCAGCCCACCAGTCTTTTTATGACTGTTAGGCTGAGAGTCTAGCCTTTACAGACGATGCACAGTTTTTATATAGCTGATACCAAGATTGCTTAGTCAGTCACTTCTAACCTTCCCATAAGCCACCTTGGTTATCTACACAGGATGGTCTTTTAGTTTCCCAGATGCCAGGAAGATGAGACAATGTGGCATTGTTCTTAACTCTACCAGGCTCTCGCTATCTCGAGACACACACACACACACCACATCTTGTCTTAGGAATGCTAGCTTTTAAGTTTTTAATCACCAACACAAATCAATTGTCAGCTTCAGGCTATCTCTAGTAGAACCCATGTCCTCAACACCCAGACTAGCTGCAGGGTGCTAGAGTGGAGACCATAAAACACAGCATTAGCAGGACAGAAATATCTTACTGTTCGTTAAGTAAATAATTGTTGCATAGCCAACAAATAATGTGAATAAGTAATTTGTCCCTGACAGGTCCAACGCGTATAGTTGAATTGTTACATCCCTATCCAGCACCATATTTTACAGTAGGGATGAGCTATTTCTCCATATGAATTGTTCTTTCAAAGGCTAAACCCACCGCTGGTGTGCGTTGACCTTTATTTTCGTGTCATATGACCATAGCACCGGTGCCAATCTAAGTGCCAATGCCGTTTAGCAAACTCCAGGCGGTGCTATGGTCAGATGACATGGAAATGGAGCTCTTTGGCCACACACACCATTGGTGGGTTTGGCCTTCTATTTGTACACACAAGCTCCCGCAGGCGTCCGACACGGCGAAACTTCAGCCCCTTGTTTGTCCTTCAAATATCGGGAAAAAGTGCTCCTGCGTTTATTTTGTATTTTTCATTACTTGAGTTGTCCTGGGGTAAGATCGTTTTTTTGGACAGCCATACACACTATTTTGACCGTGCCCTCTGGCATGGATGGATCCATTGGCAGGTCTGTATAGTTGGCATAGCCTGACGTGACTTTGCAATTCTGAACCACTCAGTGCTGCTGACCTGACCTGGAGAGTGAAGCGCCATGTTGTCTATCAGAAAGACTGAGGCTGGGTCCCACACTATGCCAAGCACTAGACTATAGAGAACACACCAAAAGGGTTCTGCTTGGAGAGGAGGGAAGAACTTAACACACGAACTTCTCTTTGAAGTCTGTAGACTGTCACGACTCCGATACAAGTCACGATTGAGTGTACATGTGCTTTCTGTAATAAAAATAGATATTTTAAAACATTTTTTAAAAAGCAGTCAACTCTGTATTTAAACCTTGCCCAGATATTGCTTAATGATACATCAGAAAGAAAGATATATAAACCTTGCCCAGATATCGCTTAATGATACATCAGAAAGAATGATCACATTTACAGGTGATTGATTTGTCTCCCAAGGACTTTCCAAGAAAGTTCTATTGAAGTGTATTTAATTGAATGTGTGCCTGGATAACTGAAGTTAATGGAACTCTGTAGCTGACGAACAGAAAGGCCGAAGCTGATTGCAGACAGAAGGGTATTGAATTCAATATGCGCCTGATCTATGGTGGTTAGCAGAGTTCTGGAGCTACTGCTCCTACCAGGTAGTTTACTGTAGTGTAGACTGGTCTGATCGAGAAGAAGCCCAGGGGGACAGGAAACAGGGTCAGGTAAACATGGGCACCTGAACACAGATTGATCCATTGGGGCACACATGGACATACACAAACAGAGAGAGAGAACAGAGAGGGCAGTCTGAAACTTGAGGAGCACCTACCCCTGTGTTACTAGCCTTGTGCATCTTTTCTCAACACCTGAGTAATAGTCAATGAGCAAGCTCATGTCAGTGACCACGTTTACATGCATAGTATTCTGAATAATAGCCCAATCCCGATTAAGGTACTATTTCAGGATAAGCCGTTTACATGCAGCTTTGACATTCCACTCACTAGTATTCCTGTATCGATTAATACAAATGATATTCCTAATTTTCCCCGGGACCTCAGTTTATTTTTTGACAGGGGATGCGGGACAACAAAAAAGTTAAGCCTCATTTAGATATTTTTTCTGCTTATAATTTCTGACATTAAGTAGGTTATTTGTTAGTCAACTTGTCTAAAATTACATATATGCAGCTTCTCTTGTCATTACTTGATGCTCTAGAATAGTAAATAAATCCTTGCTCACCAGAATGTCAGAAAATGATAGAATGAATACATACATCTAGTTGACAAATGTAAAGTTCTTTCATTTCTGCTTTCTCTCACGGCGCGAAGACATTTAGGGACCGGGGAGAATTTCCATGTAAAATTTCCCAATGACGTCAACCAGTAAGTTTTTATATTTTTTTTAAATACATCTAAAAAAAAATTAAGGCAGGTTTAAGGTTCTGAATGAAAAATGAAAAGACGTATTTCCTGGACGTTTTGGTCATTCAGCAGATGCTGTTGTCCAGACCGACTGACAGTTAGTGCATTCAACTAAGGTAGATAAACAACATATCAGTCATAGTAAGAAAAAAACATTTCTGTAACCGTTACTGCGAATGTTGTTGAAGTGGTCGGTTGGTTGGACTCCTTTCAAAGTCGCTGCCAATTTAAAAGCTTTTGAAAAATGAACTTAAGTGCATGGGACAGATGGGAGCAACAATACATATTCTGTTGCAATCTTTAGTTGGCGCCTCTTTCCTTTCCTATATTGAATAGATTTCAAATGTTTTATTGTGCTAGAATGCTTAATACATTTAGAATGCATGTGCAGTTGAAATTTGGGTATAGAATTAATTACCCCAAAAATATGTACTTTCAACAAATGTAAATGACATCGTTTCAACTTTCATTCAGAATCAAAAATGTACCTGATTTCAATGTCAGGAAAAGACGTCATTTCATCATCAGGAAATTTCTATGACAAACATTCAACTGCACGTACTTTCTCAACGAAACAAGAATTAGATCAAAATAATCATTTTTCACTGAAGATCGCAACATAGAATCGAACAAGATTGTTTTTAGATCGGGGACAGCCCTAACACACACACACACACACAAGCAGAGACGGGAGTAGAGGTCAAGATACAGGAGACAAAAGATGCAAGTTGGTCTCAGATGAATCTCATACAAGTGCAGGAGGAGCTTGCGGAGTGAGCAAAGCTGAGAGGGGGAAAGAAACTCATTTCCCACAACATTGTGGTTCCAACTCAAAAAAATATAATTTTCACCTTTATTTAACCAGGTAGGCAAGTTGAGAACAAGTTCTCATTTACAATTGCGACCTGGCCAAGATAAAGCAAGCAGTTTGACACATACAACAACAGAGTTACACGGAGTAAAACAAACATACAGTCAATAATATAGTAGAAAAATAAGTCTATATAAAAAGTGAGCAAATGAGGTGAGATAAGGGAGATGAAGGCAAAAAAGGCCATGGTGGCAAAGTAAATATAATATAGCAAGTAAAACACTGGAATGGTAGATTTGCAGTGGAAGGAAATGCAAAGTAGAAATATAAATAATGGGGTGCAAAGGAGGAAAATAAATAAAAAAATACAGTAAGGGAAGAGGTAGTTGTTTGGGCTAAATTATAGATGGGCTATGTACAGGTGCAGTAGTCTGTGAGCTGCTCTGACAGCTGGTGCTTAAAGCTAGTGAGGGAGATAAGTGTTCCCAGTTTGAGATTTTTGCAGTTCGTTCCAATCATTGGCAGCAGAGAACTGGAAGGAGAGGTGGCCGAAGGAGGAATTGGCTTTGGGGGTGACCAGAGAGATATACCTGCTGGAGTGCGTGCAACAGGTGGGTGCTGCTACGGTGACCAGCGAGCTGAGATAAGGGGGAACTTTACCTAGCAGGGTCTTGTAGATGACCTGGAGCCAGTGGGTTTGGCGACGAGTATGAAGTGAGGGCCAGCCAAAGAGAGCGTACAGGTCGCAGTGGTGGGTAGTATATGGGGCTTTGGTGACAAAACGGATGGCACTGTGATCGACCGCATCCATTTGATTGAGTAGGGTATTGGAGGCTATTTTGTAAATGACATCGCCGAAGTCGAGAATCGGTAGGATGGTCAGTTTTACGAGGGTATGTTTGGCAGCATGAGTGAAAGACGCTTTGTTGCAAAATAGGAAGCCAATTCTAGATTTAACTTTGGATTGGAGATGTTTGATGTGAGTCTGGAAGGAGAGCTTACAGTCTAACCAGACACCTAGGTATTTGTAGTTGTCCACATATTCTAAGTCAGAACCGTCCAGAGTAGTGATGCTGGACGGGCGGGCAGGTGCAGGCAGCGATCGGTTGAAGAGCATGCATTTAGTTTTACTTGTATTTAAGAGCAGTTGGAGGCCACGGAAGGAGAGTTGTATGGCATTGAAGCTCGTCTGGAGGGTAGTTGAGAGTGTCCAAAAAATGGCCAGAAGTATACAGAATGGTGTTGTCTGCGTAGAGGTGGATCAGAGACTCAACAGCACCAAGAGCGACATCATTGATGTATACAGAGAAGAGAGTCGGCCCAAGAATTGAACCCTGTGGTACCCCCATAGAGACTCCCAGAGGCCCGGACAACAGGCCCTCCGATTTGACACACTGAACTCCATCGGAGAAATAGTTGGTGAACCAGGCGAGGCAATCGTTTGAGAAACCAAGGCTATTGAGTCTGCCAATGAGGATATGGTGATTGACAGTCGAAAGCCTTGGCCAGGTCAATGAATACGGCAGCACAGTATTGTTTCTTATCGATGGCAGTTAATATACCGTTTAGGACCTTGAGCGTGGCTGAGTTGCACCCATGACCAGCTCTGAAACCAGATTGCATAGCGGAGAAGGTGCGGTGGGATTCGAAATGGTCGGTAATCTTTTTGATGACTTGGCTTTCAAAGACTAGAAAGGCAGGGTAGGATAGATAAGTCTGTAGCAGTTAGGGTCAAGAGTGTCCCCCCCTTTGAAGAGGGGGATGATTCCAATCTTTGGGAATCTCAGACGACACGAAAGAGAGGTTGAACAGGCTAGTAATCGGGGTTGCAACAATTTCGGCAGATAATTTTAGAAAGAAAGGGTCCAGATTGTCTAGCCCGGCTGATTTGTAGGGGTCCAGATTTTGCCGCACTTTCAGAACATCAGCTGACTGGATTTGGGAGAAGGAGAAATGGGGAAGGCTTGGGCGAGTTGCTGTGGGGGGTGCAGTGCTGTTGACAGGAGTAGGGGTAGCCAGGTGGAAAGCATGGCCAGCCGTAGAAAAATGCTTATTGAAATTCTCAATTATAGTGGATTTATCTGTGGCAACAGAGTTTCCTATCCTCAGTGCAGTGGGCAGGTGCTCTTATTCTCCAAGGACTTTACAGTGTCCCAGAACTTTTTTGAGTTTGTGTTGCGGGAAGCAAATTTCTGCTTGAAAAAGCTAGCCTTGGCTTTCTAACTGCCTGTGTATATTGGTTTCTAATGTCCCTGAAAAGTTGCATATCACGGGGGCTGTTCGATGCGAATGCAGAACGCCACAGGATGTTTTTGTGTTGGTTAAGGGCAGTCAGGTCCGGAGAGAACCAAGGGCAATATCTGTTCCCGGTTCTACATTTCTTGAGGAAGGCATTTTTTTAAAATAACCAAGCATCCTCTACTGACGGGATGAGGTCAATATCCTTCCAGGATACCAGGGCCAGGTCGATTAGAAAGGCCTGCTCGCTGAAGTGTTTCAGGGAGCATTTGACAGTGATGAGTGGAGGTCGTTTGACCGCTGACCCATTACGGACGCAGGCAATGATGCAGTGATCGCTGAGATGTTGGTTGAAAACAGCAGAGGTGTATTTAGAGGGCAAGTTGGTTAGGATGATATCTATGAGGGTGCCCGTGTTTACGGCTTTGGGGTGGTACCTGGTAGGTTCATTGATAATTTGTGTGAGATTGAGGGCATCAAGCTTAGATTGTAGGATGGCTGGGATGTTAAGCATGTCCCAGTTTAGGTCACCTAGCAGCACGAGCTCTGAAGATAGATGGGGGGGCAATCAGTTCACATTTGGTGTCCAGAGCACAGCTGGAGGCAAAGGGTGGTCTATAGCAGGCGGCAACGGTGAGACTTGTTTTTAGAGAGGTGGATTTTTAAAGTACAAGTTCAAATTGTTTGGGTACAGACCTGGATAGTAGGACAGAACTCTGCAGGCTCTCTCTGCAGTAGATTGCAACACCGCCCCCTTTGGCCATTCTATCTTGTCTGAAAATGTTGTAGTTAGGGATGGAGATTTCAGAGTTTTTGGTGGTCTTCCTAAGCCAGGATTCAGACACGACTAGGACATCCGGGTTGGCAGAGTGTGCTAAAGCAGTGAATAAAACAAACTTAGGGAGGAGGCTTCTAATGTTAACATGCATGAAACCAAGGCTATTACGGTTACAGAAGTCATCAAAAGAGAGCGCCTGGGGAATAGGAGTGGAGCTAGGCACTGCAGAGCCTGGATTCACCTCTAAACCGCCAGAGCCTGGATTCACCTCTACCATACCTTTGTACAGACAAAGGTATGGTAGGATGTGAATACAGTGGAGGTAAACCTAGGCATTGAGTGATGATGAGAGAGATATTGTCTAGAAACATCATTGAAACCAGGTGATGTCATCGCATGTGTGGGTGGTGGAACAGAGGTTGGATAAGGTATAATGAGCAGGGCTAGAGGCTCTACAGTGAAATAAGCCAAAAAACACTAACCAGAACAGCAATGGACAAGGCATATTGACATTAAGGAGAGGCATGCTTAGCCAAGTGATCAAAAGGGTCCAGTGAGTTGTGAAGTCGGTTGCGGTCACGGCGATTCAGACAGCTAGCCGGGTCATGGGTAGCAAGTTGGCAGAAGACGGTCTGTTTTTAGCCACCTCGTGCGTTTCCGTCAGTAGATTAGTGGGGTTCCGTGTGGTAGAGGAGACCAATCCAATTGGCAAAATAGTTATAGTGGCCCAAGAAAATTGTCCTATAGGCCTATTCAGATTGCAGCCGATAAGACAGCTAACGATTAGCTGGCCGCAGATGGGCATTCAGGTTACGTCGCGACGGAGGGGCCAGTTGGATAACTCCCTCGGACAGATAACGTCGGTTGTCCAGTCGTGAAGGCCCGATGGGGCTCTGCATCGGCAGCAAAACGGGTCCGGTAAGGGGATTGTAGCCCAGGAGTGGCTGATGGAACTCTTCAGATGGCTAGCTCCGGAATAATTGATGTTCGCTCTGGGACCGACGTTAGCCAATAGGTCACTCGGATAGCAGCTAGCTAGCTGCAAGATCCAGGTGTAAATGTCCAGAGCTTGCGTTAGAAATCCGGGGATATGGAGAGAAATTAGGTCCGGTATGTTCTGGTTTGAGTCGCGTTGTACAAAACTGCCATTAGCTTTTCGAGCTAAGGGATATCTGATGACCGCCAACCGTGGTTAGCTGAGTTCTAACGTTGGCTAGCTTCTGGCTAGCTTCTGTTGTGGATTTCAGATTTTAGGTAAATCATACTTTTTTTTTTTTTTTAATTGGTGAGGCGGGTTGCAGGAGAGTGTTTTGAAGTTGAGTTTTTAGAAAAAAATATATAAAAAGACATGCGAAGACGTACATACACACACACACCCGGGACACAAGACGAGGATAAAGGACGTCTGACTGCTATGCCATCTTGGAGTTCAAAATGTGATAAGGAGATATGATAATCAAACCCATAGGAGTGTGGATGTGAATCCCATCTCTGTCCCATAGGATCCCTCACTAAGAGAGGCCATACTTTCACTACACTAACCTCCTGTAGGCATGACGGCTTTCTTATACACTGACCCCAGTGGGGATAAGTCAGTTGGGATGTGCCATTTAAAGATACTATAGCTGAAATGACAACACACCTGGGAGAATTTTCAGCCCAGCGTCAAATAATCTACAAAAGCTGCATCCCCATTGGGCTCTGGTCAAAAGTAGTGTACTATATAGGGAATAGGGTGCCATTTCGGACGCAGGCAGTCTACAAAGTGCAGGTTTTACAGCTATCCCTGGAAAAAAAGTAAATGTGTTGAATTTCTGGGGGAGATGGCAAATATCTTCTTTCCTATTTTTACACACAATAGTTATGGCCGCAATTGGGGAGTGCACTAACTGACTGACTTGAAAACAGCTGTGAGCATTTGTGACTGCAATTATTCTTCCAGTGTCTATGCGTTGTTTGGTCAAACTGAAGATGGCATAGCTACCGACAAAAGCACCCACACGGTTTACAGTCAAGCACCAAAAGCAGGTCCTGGCTTTCAAACTGTCTACCAATACCCACCCACCCACCCACCCACCCACACACACACCCCCACACACCCACACACACCATCACCTGTAGACCAGTTTTAGAGGTGAGGTACGTTCATGCCAGACGTTCTGTCCTGACTTGGCGTTGTTCAGCACCACACTAATTTACCAGCAACATTACTGCAGCCTGGCACGGGAAACTAAGGTGATTACCATCACAATAAAACAACCCTAATGAAATGATTTGTTTCCCAACGACATCATATGCGAGCGACGAATAAAACTCAGAAATTAGCATGATAAAAAAAATAAAAGACAAATGGGGAGGTAGAATCTGTGGGATTCATAATAGGATAATGTGGCATTTTGGTTTGACAGCAGCCAGATGTTGGCTCCCATTGATTGAATCCCATTCATTTCTCACTTCAGTGGAAAAGTCTATTGTCTCCCTATTGATATCATACATTCCAACTGGAGGAGACATAAGGGCTGCAACCCTATGGGCCCTGGTCAAAAGTAGTGCACTATACATGAAATAGGGTGCCACTTGGGACAAATCCAAGATGCTTGCCTTGTGCAAAGAAACATGTTTGGCTTGTGACAGGTTCTTTAATATTCTAGTGGTTTGGTAGGCAGTTATTTTGCGGCGTTTTTTAGCCACCAAAATAATGAAATGACTATTGGATTTGGGTAAGCTCATTAAGTATGAGGGCTACAAGCAAGCACAGAAACCACAAATGAAGGGAATCGGGACTAGAATCTGTACGTGTTGTAGCAAGCTCAGTACAAAAAAGTGTGATGCTTTAATACACTTTTCTGTGCTTAAGAATATAGAACATGAACACTGAACAGGGGGAGAAAAGGGAGTGACAAAGGGAATGAAAAGGTGGAGGCTAAGTCTTGCCCCCCTGGGGAGAGGCTCTGATCCTCCATAACAACGGTCTCCTTCTGGAGAGGGTGGTCCTCCATAATTGTTAACATTAATCTGAAGGAAAGCCTAAACAAAATTACATTTTAATACACGTCTCCGGGACCTCATGGATTTCCAATAATCCCATAAATCCTGTTCAGAGCAGCGCAGAGGAGGGGAGAGAGAGATAACAGGGGAGGAGTAGGGTGAAAGCTGAAGCGGACTTCGGTTCAATCTGTTTTTTTGGACTTGTTCACAATGCTCACTATCATACAGGTGAATGGCACCGGTACTTAACTATTGGTCAAGGATAGCCAAATGGAAAACACAGAGAAACTTCAAGACAGATTCCAAGGGTTTGTGATAATGAACGTGTATCAGAGTGTGACTGTGCCAGAATGTGTGTCCTGCTGGCGATAAAGTGAGTGGCCCAAGCTGATGCTGCAATCTCCAAGGCCGTCCAGCCTGCTAGGCCTTGCCCTGGCACGGGGGAGATCGATGCCCCCTCTGTTTAAATAGCCTTAATTTATAGCAGGCCTAGCAAATGGAATAGTCACTGGCCATTGATCCGTATGGGCCGAGGTGCTGGATCGGAGGGAGGGAGGGAATGGCTCAAAGTTCCCTGGAGTCCCATGCAGGATTATTCATGAGGGGGAGTTACCAAACCCAATTACCAGTTTAAAAAGACAACACACTTTGTGTTCGCGCACTCCGGTCTCCAACACACACACAACAATAGTGTTCACCAAAGGCCATAGCAGCTGCTGATATCGATAAAGTTCCTATAGAGGTAATGTTGTAGTCAAAACGTGAGCAATAGGACTACAACAAATACAGGGTAGAAATGACATCCAACTGCTCATCTCCGCATTCATGTGCCCTTCTGATACAGATCTGAATTTGAGGCCAAAGGCACTCCACATTCACGTCAAAGGCACTCCACATTCACGTCAAAGGCACTCCACATTCACGTCAAAGACTATCTACAGTACCTGGATCAGACTGCTATTCAGCCTGGATTTACAGCTCACCTGAAGAAGATTCACTGGTTATGATGGCGATTATATAGTCATTTTGCATGGTGAACCGAGATATTTTTAAAGGATGAAAATAATGGCAAAGGCAGGAGGAAGCCAGCCCAGCAGAAAGCTAAGTAATGCAATTAGTGGGCTTGATATTGCATCGTGTTTTTGAGGATGTGTGGAAATCATTGTTGGAAAGCCAGTACTTTAGAGTAAGCAGAGGTGGTTGGTTCATTGAAGCGCTCATCTGCATTGATTTCAAATGACTAGCTCTGATTTTGAAGGAACCCAGATATCCTTTTTAGAGGTCAATGGTCGCATGTCTAATTGGCCTAATTAATTTCCTGTGTGCATTTAATTAATTCATGATGGATTACTGATTAAGACCGCAAAGCATTCTAAATAGCACACCTGCCTCATTTCACTCCTGCTACAATGGTTAGGATGTCAATTTAGTATTAATTTTTTGTAAGATGGGATAATTATATTCCTCTCTCTTCATCTCGTGCCACGTGTGTGTGACCATGCGAGGAACTGAGACAGGACAGGGGTTCGGTCTCACGTGCTGAATCAACAGCTGTGTGGGGCACATGGGTCAGGGATCATCTGATAGACAGACATCAGCCCTCACCATCATATGTCATTGGTGGAACATCTCATGAACAGTGTCATGGAGAAAGAGCTTGGAAATGAAGACAGTGTTTTGAGGTCAAGCTTACCTGCTTAACAACAGCACAGTGATATCATAAACACAGCCGACGATTGATATTCTTTCCTGAACATACCATGAAGGTCAGGCCATGAGGCGGAGCAGGGTTGGCTCTTTCTGGGGGGGGGGGGTTAGGCATGGCAAATCTCATAACTTGCATCCTGAAAACATTTGAAATGGGCAACCCTTCTAGGTTTTCATATCTGAGGAATGTATCAAATGTTCTGCTTTTATCCACAGCAGTCCCTGGACTATAAGGATAGAAAACAGAAGAGATGAAGTGCATCTCTCTGGTGGGTCTAGGTCGGACCTCTTGTACTAGTCTTTCTAGAAAGACTGGTTGCCTCCCACAACGTAGGCCTATCAATGTTCTGGCTTACATGTCTAATTATACATCAGTTTGGCATAGCGGAAAGGGCGCAGTTGCGACATCCTGCTTTCCTACATCACTGCCTTATCCACTTGTTGCCATAGTGTTAAACATCACCAGGACACAAAATAGTATCTAGGAAGATGGAGATCAGAGGTTATTTTTAATAAGTGCATTTCGCAAGTGGCTAGTTTGCGTCAACCACCTTCACTTAAACCACCACAATGGTTTCGCCTGCAAACTTTGGTATTGAATTACAACGTTCAGGCATGTCTGCCTTGTGATTTGTTGGGAGAGTCAGTCTGAAGAGAAACATCCCCAGATTTTTCTTTTTCAAGGTATGACAATCTGACATTAATCCCAGACTTTGTGCTGTTGCTGTTAGCTCTGGGTTTCCGATACTACTCTTATATAAGCCATACTGATGTTTAACTCCAGGGGCCACATCTAGAGAAGGGTTTCTTAAACTTGGTCCTGTGGGCCCCACTAGGTGTTTGCCCTAACACTACACAGCTGATTCAAATGATCAAATCTTGATGAGGAGTTGGTTATTTAAATGAGCTGTGTAGTGCTAAGGCAAAAACGTTCACCCAGAGGGGGCCCCAGGACCGAGTTTGGGAAACCCTGGTCTAGAGCGTCACATCAGGGTCAAGCCCTGTACATGGCATCGCTCCTCAAATGGATCTGCTATTGTGTGCTTATGTATTGGACATGGATATGAACAAGAGTCTCGCTCTCTCTGGTATAGTAGATTCAAGTGTGGCTGTTCTGTACAGGGCGCAATCCGACCTGGTTTACTCTATCTAGCCTCTCTCTCTCGCTCCAGTGAGCCACTGCTCATCCACTAACAGCTCACTCTATAGTTCCAGTTCTGGCAGGGGGTGAGCGAGCCATAAACATCTAATAAGGAAGCGTTGGGGTTCTCTTCAATGAGTCAGGTCTACTAAGCGTGTACTTTGGGGTTAGGGTTGGTTTGTCTCGCACTGCTCCATGTCACAGTGCCTGAATGTCATTCAGTGTTACAATGTATCCTTTCAGAGGACTCTAGCCCATCCTCTATCCCTGACATGGACATCTATAGGACAGAGGCAAACCCATGAATATTTTGGGGTACCATAAATAACATAGCTCTCCCATAAAGCCCAATACCACACAAACAGCCATATAGCACACAGAAGCAGCCATAGACCAGCCCAACAGGGAGGCAGAGATTGTGGGATTCGTAGCAGCAACTAGGCCGACCATGATAGAGTTTCTGCAGGCCTATCCTGCATCGGAATCATTCATAAACTTGCACTATACTAGCAGGTGTACACACACACACACACACACACACACACACCGCTTTGCTTCATGAGCGCCCCACACACATCGACATGGTCACAACTCAATTACAGACATCTCCACAGGGACCAGACTCCACCTTGACCAATGGGCCTTGTAATTGGGCAGCCTGCCACCTCTCATCCTAAGATAGCCCATCAGTGTCTGTAGTGTAGTAGCTAGCTGGTCATGATCCCGCTGATTTCCCACGATGCAGCACATAATTTACGGGCCACTCGATTGCCCCATCACAACACACTCCTCTCAACAGCTTTAACTCTTAAGATACACAACCAATGGAGACCCTAGTACCACCCCTAACATTATCATCCATCACTGTCAATTAATCTACAGCGACCTCCTGAATTGTTATTTATTTATCCAACCTTTATTTAACTAGGCAAGTCAGTTAAGAACAAATTCTTATTTACAATGATGGCCTAGGAAGAGTGGGTTAACTGCCTTGTTCAGGGGAAGAACGACAGATTTTTACTTTGTCAGCTCGGGGATTCGATCTAGCATCCTCTCGGTTACTGACCACTAGGCTACCTGCCGCCCCAACCCGCGACCTTCGCGTTATCAGGACCATGATTGGCACCCTAGGTAAATATGAACAAAAATGGCTGTGAAAAAATGAACATTTTGTTTATCAGCTTGATCTTACACTCAAAATATCATATGAATCTAACCTTTAATTGAGTTAAAATTGTTCAAAGAAAAATCATCAATAAATAATTATTTTATTTAAAAACATGCGTCACAGTTATTGGCACCCCTAAAAATTCTTATGAACAAAATCTAATTGATGTATATTCCGATTAAGATATTACTTTTTAAAGTTAAATGTGAATCTTTGGGAGCTTGTGTTCATCCATGACTTCCTGTTTCACTGGGGTATAATTATGAGGTGACACAGGCTATACTCCCTTAGTCATCCATCAACATCAGAAAGGCCAAAGAAGACAAATGAACAAAAAGGTTGTTGACCTTCACAAATCAGGCAAAGGCTATAAAAAGATAGCTACACCTGTGAAAATACTCATCACCACTATTAGGGCAATAACTAAGAAATGTTTAACAACTGGAGCTGTGATGAGCCTGCCTGGAAGAAGACGCAAGTGTATTTTGCCCCCAACGCACAGTGAGAAGGATGGCTCAAGTGGAATTGTTTTTGCCCAAGGACCGCAGTTAGAGAATTGCAGAAGTTGGTTACGTCAAGTCTCCAAAGCTACAATTAAAAACACCACCTACATGCCAATAAGTTATTTGGAAGGGTTGCCAGAAGAAAGCCTCTACTGTCACCAAACCACAAACGTAAGCCCCTGGAGTTTGCTAAATGTCATTGGAACCAGGTTTGATTGAAACTATGTTCTATGGTCTGATGAGACTAAAATAGAGCTTTTTGGCAACAAACACCAGAGCTGGGTTTGGCGTAAAAAGAGCTGTGCAGAAAATAACCTAATCCCCACTGTGAAGTACGGTGGTGTAGCTGTGATGTTGTTGCGCAGTTTTACTTCCAAAGGCCCTGGGAACCTTGTTAGGATACCTGACTACAAGTACCAGGAGATTTTAGGTCAAAACCTGGGTGGCTGTTGGATCTTCCAGCAGGACAGCGATCCAAAGCATACCTCCAAATAAACAAAAAAATGGTTCACTGACTATAGAATCAAGCTTTTGCAATGGCCATCCCAGTCCCCTGACCTAAACCCCATTGAAAACCTGGGGGGTGAGCTAAAGAGGAGAGTCCACAAGCAAGGACCAAGGACTGAAGGATCTGGAGAATTTCTCTATGGAGGAATGGTCTCAAATCCCTTCCTATGTGTTCTCCCACCTCATCAAACATTATAGGAGATGACTCAGAACTGTTATCTTGGAAAAGAGAGGGTGCACAAAGTACTAAACGCAGGAGTGCCAATAATTGTGAGATGCATGTTTTTGAATAAAATAATTATTTCTTGCTGACGATTTATTTCTTTGAACAATTTTAACTCAAAAAGGTTAGACTGATGATATTTTGAGTGTCAGATCAAGCAGATTTTGAGTGTCAGATCAAGCAGATAAACTGACATTTTCTCACAGCATTTTTTGTTCATATTTACATAGGGTGCCAATAATTCAGGAGGGCACTGTAGATCACCCTGTAGTAAATAACAGTAGGCCAGGGACCATTAAGCAGATTCTTTTCTTGAGCGGATGGTCAGGGGGCCAGAACATAATTACAAATAATTTGTAGACAGCATATTGACTGTAAGCCCAAAGATATCTGAATAAAACTATTTCAAACCTTGCTTACATTTGCATACGATCACATATATTGTGGGGGAATACTTTGGAACTGATTTTTTTTGTTAAATTTTAATTACAGTATTATGTCCAACAATATGTTTTGCAAAAATTTGAATAAAAAAAAAATATCAATCACCCACGGGGGAGGCCGCCAGTTGGGGAACCCTGCCATACACAATCAAAACGGGTACAGTAATTAAATGAATTGATGCAAAACAATGTATTATTTGTAGAACATAAACTAGCCTAAATTATTTAGGCATATTTTCTAGCAGTGTTAGAGAAAGAATGTCCCCTGTTTTGGAAGGAATATATGAATTAAATGTTTATGGTTACAATATAATTCAGCTCCTGAAGCACAGTGTAGAAGCCTAATTTCTATGTCCTATTAGCAGAAGTGTGTTAATGTCATTTGGGCGAATGTCTTGCCAATAGGGATACTAAGTCACCCGGCGAAGCGTATGGCAATGTGACACTTCGCATTATTGCCGCCATAGGTCTCCATAACAGACTCTATGAAACAATCAGGTAGCTAGTGCTGCAGGGATCTAACAGCACCTTTCATATAAGCCCTGGCAGGTGTAATAGAAACACAGAAATCCCACTGTCACCATTTACTAGAGAAAAGCATTAAAATTCCACTGTCAATGCGCCTAGGGTTGGCCTGAAGCAGAGTTATAATGAATTTCTACAAATGGGGAACAATATAGACGAAGGATAACCTTAACAAGGTTGAATGTGGAAGTCTCGCTGTAGAACAAATTGTCTCTCCTAAAACAGTAGACCGTGATGATGGTAATGTTATATCAAGATGTTCCTGCCATACAGATTGCAAGAGATTGTTGATATACCGATTCCATTGCACTGGATGTATGAGTTGATATATAAAAATGACGTGTCTATATCAGCTAAAACTATTCTACAGAATTCTTGCCACCAACTAAATGTTGAATATTTAGGGCATACAATCATCGCAGCTCTGTAGATTTTGTTGTGAGGATACAGAATCAATAGACCATTTGTTCTGGTATTGCCCTTATGTAGCCTGTTTCGAGTCTCAGGTTCAGGAATGGCTGAAAAAACATAACATTCATCTAAACTTTGCCCTAGAAATAGCATTGTTGGGAGATCTGGATAGACCTGGTCAGTCAATTACTAATATACTCTTAGTAAAAGTATTTTTCTTCAACTCGCAATGTGCAGATTCTATTCGATAGATTCAAATTGTATGTTAAACATCACAGCAGAATTGAAAGACATGGCACGTAGACATCCGAAGATGGTGGCCATCAGAGAAAGGAAGGACAGACTGAGGAAACTGAAGGTTGGGAGGTGGAACTGGAGACAAGTGGGAGAGGAGTTGCTGGGCGGGGGACAGAATGACAGTCAAAGATAAAAAGTACTAAATAAAGTCAAAATAAACAAAACAAAAGGCAGTGTGAATGACACTGAGGGGCAATGCTGTTACATCCATTGACTGTTTGCCTGAGGCTGAGGACGCACAGGTGCTTGTATGTACAGTACAAGTCAAAAGTTTGGACACACCTACCCATTTAAGGTTTTTTTTTTATTCTTACTATTTTCTACATTGTAGAATAGTGAAGACATCAAAACTATGAAATGAAACATATGGAATCATGTAGTAACCAATAAAGTGTTAAACAAATCAAAATATATTTTACATTTGCGATTCCTCAAATAGCCACCCTTTGCCTTGACAGCTTTGCACACTCTTGGCATTCTCTCAACCAGCTTCATGAGGTAGTCACCTGTTACGCATTACAATTAACAGATGTGCCTTGTTAAAAGTTGATTTGTGAAATTTCCTTCTTAATGCATTTGAGACAATCAGCTGTGATGTGACAAGGTAGGGGTGGTATACAGAAGATAGCCGTATTTGGTAAAAGATAAAGTCCATATTACAGCTCACTTTAGGCTTACTTTAAGACATGGTCAGTCGATACGGTACATTTCAAGAACTTTGAAAGTTTCTTCATGTGCAGTTGCAAAAACCATCAAGCGCTATGATGAAACTGGCTCTAATGAGGACCGCCACAGGAATGGAAGACCCAGAGTTACCTTTGCTGCAGAGGATAAGTCCATTACAGTTACTGGCCTCAGAAAATGCAGCCCAAAAAAATGCTCCAGAGTTCAAGTAACAGACACACATCAACTGTTCAGAGGAGACTACGTGAATCAGGTCTTCATGGTCTAATTGCTGCAAAGAAACCACTACTAAAGGACACCAATAAGAAGAAGAGACTCGCTTGGGCCTAGAAACACAACCAATGAACATTAGACCGGTGGAAATATATCCTGCTGGTGACAATGTCAGTGAGTTATTTAGAATTCAAGGCACACTTAACCAGCATGGCTACCACAGCATTCTGCAGCGATACGCCATCCCATCTGATTTCGGCTTAGTGGGACTATCATTTGTTTTTCAACAGGACAATGACCCAACACACCTCCAGGCTGTGTAAGGGCTATTTGACCAAGAAGAAGAGTGATGGAGTGTTGCATCAGATGACCTGGCCTCCACAATCACCTGACCTTAACCCAATTGAGTTGGAACGCAGAGTGAAGGAAAAGCAGCTAACAAGTGCTCAGCATTTGCGGGAACTCCTTCAAGACCTTTTTGGTTACTACATGATTCCATTTGTGTTTTTTCATAGTTGAATGAGTAGGTGTCCAAACTTTTGACCGGTACTGTAAATACACACACTCGGATTCAACAAGCACACACGTGCACACTTAAATAGTGCCACACATGTACTGAAATGTATACAGTTGGTCTTGCTGTTTAGATTTTGTGTCCTTGATGTCTTATTTTCGCATTGTTGTTTTCTGTTGTTGTCCCCGTTTTGACTTGGTGGGAGATATGTCGACGTGCCCTTGGGCGGGGCGCTTGACCCTGGTTGCTCCTGTGGGTCACTCTGGACGGGAGACAGTTAGATGACTGAATGCAATGTAAATCTTGAGCGGCTTCACTGCAGGTAGATTGTAAGTTAGTATTTTTTTTTAAAAATAAAGCAAACAAAATTTTCAAAAATGTTTTTTTTACCCTGCGTTTCCTTTCTGGAAGGAAAATGACATGCTAGTTCAACAGCAACCTTTCTTTGATGGAAGTATGCAAGTCAAATGAACTGATCAAGTAGACATACTCCAGTCAAATGTGATAATGAAGTTAACATTTTTTTATGAGAACTTAAAATAATCTGGAAAAGCAGCTGTTTAAAAGGGGAGCTCTTAAGATCTGCACAGCTGTGGAACCTAACCATGGTTTAATATCCAGAAACTAACACAGTGGTCTCCAATTAAAAAGTCTCCCTGGTTTCAGTTCATCATTCATGAGCTACTTTCAAAGATTGAACAAAACTAACCTTATAATGAGAACCAAGAGCAACTGCATAATATAATCAACTCGGGTAGGGCCTTTATCCATTCACCATTAAAAAGCCGTAGTTCAGCAGACCAGCGAAGAGACTTAGGACTAGAGGTCGACCGATTATGATTTTTCAACGCCGATACCGATTATTGGAGGACCAAAAAAAGCCGATACTGATTAATCGGATGTTTTCAATTTATTTATTTGTAATAATGACAATTACAACAATACTGAATGAACACTTATTTTAACTTAACATAATACATAAATACTATCAATTTAGCCTCAAATAAATAATGAAACATGTTCAATTCGGTTTAAATAATGCAAAAACAAAGTGTTGGAGAAGAAAGTAAAAGTGCAATATGTGCCATGTAAAAAAGCTAACGTTTAAGTTCCTTGCTCAGAACATGAGAACATATGAAAGCTGGTGGTTCCTTTTATCATGAATCTTCAATATTCCCAGATAAGAAGTTGTAGGTTATAGTTATTATAGGACTATTTCTCTCTATACGATTTGTATTTCATATACCTTTGACTATTGGATGTTCTTATAGGCACTTTAGTATTGACAGTGTAACAGTATAGCTTCCGTCCCTCTCCTCGCTCCTACCTGGGCTCGAACCAGGAACACATCGACAACAGCCACCCTCAAAGCAGCGTTACCCATGCAGAGCAAGGGGAACAACTACTCCAAGTCTCAGAGCGAGTGACGTTTGAAACGCTATTAGCGCGCACCCCGCTAACTAGCTAGCCATTTCACATCGGTTACACCAGCCTAATCTTGGGAGTTGATAGGCTTGAAGTCATAAACAGCACAATGCTTGAAGCATTGCGAAGAGCTGCTGGCAAACGCACGAAAGTGCTGTTCGAATGAATGCTTACGAGCCTGCTGCTGCCTACCATCGCTCAGTCAGACTGCTCTATCAAATCATAGACCTAATTATAACATAATAACACACAGAAATACGAGCCTTTGGTCATTAAAATGGTCGAATCCGGAAACTATCATTTCGAAAACAAAACGTTTATTCTTTCAGTGAAATATGGAACCGTTCCGTATTGTATCTGACGGATGACATCCCTAAGTCTAAATATTGCTGTTACATTGTACAACCTTCAATGTTATGTTATAATTATGTACAATTTTGGCAAATTAATTACGGCCTTTGTTAGGACTAAATGGACTTCACACAGTTCGCAATGAGCCAGGCGGCCCAAACTGCTGTATATACCCTGACTGCTTGCACGGAACGCTAGAGAAGTGACACAATTTCCCTAGTTATAACAAATTCATGTTAGCAGGCAATATTAACTAAATATGCAGGTTTAAAAATATATACTTGTGTATTGATTTTAAAGAAAGGCATTGATGTTTATGGTTAGGTACATTGGTGCAACGACAGTGCTTTTTCGCAAATGTGCTTGTTAAATCATCACCCGTTTGTCGAAGTAGGCTGTGATTCAATGAGAAATTAACAGGCACTGCATGGATTATATGCAACGCAGGACACGCTAGATAAACTACACTGCTCAAAAAAATAAAGGGAACACTTAAACAACAATGTAACTCCAAGTCAATCACACTTCTGTGAAATCAAACTGTCCACTTAGGAAGCAACACTGATTGACAATAAATTTCACATGCTGTTGTGCAAATGGAATAGACAACAGGTGGAAATTATAGGCAATAAGCAAGACACCCCCAATGAAGGAGTGGTTCAGCAGGTGGTGACCACAGACCACTTCTCATTTCCTATGCTTCCTGGCTGATGTTTTGGTCACTTTTGAATGCTGGCGGTGCTTTCACTCTAGTGGTAGCATGAGACAAAGTCCACAACCCACACAAGTGGCTCAGGTAGTGCAGCTCATCCAGGATGGCACATCAATGCGAGCTGTGGCAAGAAGGTTTGCTGTGTCTGTCAGCGTAGTGTCCAGAGCATGGAGGCGCTACCAGGAGACAGGCCAGTACATCAGGAGACGTGGAGGAGGCCGTAGGAGGGCAACAACCCAGCAGCAGGACCGCTACCTCCGCCTTTGTGCAAGGAGGAGCAGGAGGAGCACTGCCAGAGCCCTGCAAAATTACCTCCAGCAGGCCACAAATGTGCATGTGTCTGCTCAAACGGTCAGAAACAGACTCCATGAGGGTGGTATGAGGGCCCGACGTCCACAGGTGGGGGTTGTGCTTACAGCCCAACACCGTGCAGGACGTTTGGCATTTGCCAGAGAACACCAAGATTGGCAAATTCGCCACTGGCGCCCTGTGCTCTTCACAGATGAAAGCAGGTTCACACTGAGCAGTCTCCAGAGTCAGAGTCTGGAGACGCCGTGGAGAACGTTCTGCTGCCTGCAACATCCTCCAGCATGACCGGTTTGGCGGTGGGTCAGTCATGGTGTGGGGTGGCCGCACAGCCCTCCATGTGCTCGCCAGAGGTAGCCTGACTGCCAATAGGTACCGAGATGAGATCCTCAGACCCCTTGTGAGACCATATGCTAGTGCGGTTGGCCCTGGGTTCCTCCTAATGCAAGACAATGCAAGACCTCATGTGGCTGGAGTGTGTCAGCAGTTCCTGCAAGAGGAAGGCATTGATGCTATGGACTGGCCCGCCCGTTCCCCAGACCTGAATCCAATTGAGCACATCTGGGACATCATGTCTCGCTCCATCCACCAACGCCACGTTGCACCACAGACTGTCCAGGAGTTGGCGGATGCTTTAGTCCAGGTCTGGGAGGAGATCCCTCAGGAGACCATCCGCCACCTCATCAGGAGCATGCCCATGCGTTGTAGGGAGGTCATACAGGCACGTGGAGGCCACACACACTACTGAGCCTCATTTTGACTTGTTTTAAGGACATTACATCAAAGTTGGATCAGCCTATAGTGTGGTTTTCCACTTTAATTTTGAGTGTGACTCCAAATCCAAACCTCCATGGGTTGATAAATTGGATTTTCATTATTTATTTTTGTGTGATTTTGTTGTCAGCACATTCAACTATGTAAAGAAAAAAGTATTTAATAAGATTATTTCTTTCATTCAGATCTAGGATGTGTTGTTTAAGTGTTCCCTTTATTTTTTTGAGCAGTGTAGTAATATCATCGACCATGTGTAGTTAGCTAGTGATTATGTTAAGATTGATTGTTTTTTATAAGATAAGTTTAATGCTAGCTAGCAACTTACCTTGGCTTCTTGCTGCCCTCGCGTAACAGGTAGTCAGCCTGCCACGCAGGCTCCTCGTGGAGTGCAATGTAGGGCAGGTGGTTAGAGCGTTGGACTAGTAACCGAAAGGTTGCAAAAACGAATCCCCAAGCTGACAAGGTAAAAATCTGTCGTTCTGCCCCTGAACAAGGCAGTTAACCCACAGTTCCTAGGCTGTCATTGAAAATAAGAATGTGTTCCTAACTGACTTGCCTAGTTAAAAAAATCTATATCTATATATATATATATATAAAAAAGTTTTTTTTTTTTTTTAAAGAAATTAAAAAATACAAATCTATTAAAAAAAAATTGCAAATCGGTGTCCAAAAATACCGATTACCGATTGTTATGAAAACTTGAAATCGGCCCTAATTAAATCGGGCATTGCGATTAATCGGTCGACCATTACTTAGGACATGGTGCAACGGGACCATAAGGACGTCTCTTACCCTGTCCTTCATCCTCCAGCTCTGGGCCAGGGCCTTGGAGCCCTCGATCTTCTCTGAGTGGCGTTTCTTCATGAAGGCCAGCGGCAGGTTCCAGTCGCTCATGTCCGCCTCCTCCTCCTCAGCCAGACACACGACCGGCGAGTGCAGCAGTTCCGAGTCCATTTTCATCAGGGTCCTGAGAGATGGAGAGGTCAGGTTGAGGTCAATGTTAAAAAAGGTTTCTTCATTCAATAATAGGATATAGCTGTACACTATGTTTTTGTGTAACATTGAGGAATATGATAAATATTTAACATGCATCCATCAGATGCAATCTATTGTCGACCCAAACTATTCAACCACTAAGTTCTGCTTCCTAATGACTAGGAAAGTTTGGGCAGCATTGGGTTAGCCATAGACCAGCTCACAATACCGGTCAGATGAGGAGCAGCTCTGGGTTAAAAACTACCACCACCTAGCTTTGGGACTCAACATCAGAAGTCTGTATTGATTGGACTCCCTGAGTTGTTAATCGTTCTGGTGGGTGGCAATGTTAAATAACCCTACCACAACATAGCTGCCCACACCAAAAAAAAGCATTTCCTGTCAGCAAAGGCATTTGTATAATCTCTAGGAGCTCTACTTACCAGACTTAAAGTGAAATGTGACCCTAGCTATCAAATAAACGTCTGAATCCAACTTGTCTGAACCGCACCATATTCCGGCTGTGTAGACAGCAGTAGAGTTCGTGCTAGGAAGTCTCCCTTGAACTGCATGGCCTAATAGCTTCCTGCTGTCTAACTCAACATGAATATGGTGCTGTTCAGGCTAAAGTTGGATTCGGACGTTTATTTGATTGCAAGGGAGACATTTAACTTTACATCTGGTAAGTACAGTTTCTCGAAATTATACATATGCCTTTGTTAACAGGAAACGTTTTTTTAGTGGTTGGGTTATTTTTTCCGTTGCCAGCCACAACGCAGGGAGTCCAACCAATACACAGACTCCGGACGTTGTGTCCGTCCCAAAGCTAACCACCACCCATAAATACCATGGACAATTACATCAGCAATCTCACATCCCTAAACCCCATTCACCACAGGTGGCCCTGGTGAGTGGGATTTGAACTCAACAGCTTTAGCTTCAAAACAACCGCGACCTCAGGCTCTGTGTGTAGTTAACCGACCCTCTCTGCCCAGTCATCGCAATTTTACCTGTTGTTGTTTTAGCTGATCAGCTGTTGTCGTCTCACCTGGTGTTGTCTAGCTAGCTCTCCCAATCAACACCTGTGATTACTTTATGCCTCGCTGTATGTCTCTCTCAAATGTCAATATGCCTTGTATACTGTTTAGGTTAGTTATCATTGTTTTAGTTTACAATGGAGCCCCTAGTTCCACTCATCATACCTCTGATACCTCCTTTGTCCCACCTCCCACACATGCCGTGACCTCACCCATTATAACCAGCATGTCCAGAGATACAACCTCTCTTATCATCAATCAGTGCCTGGGCTTACCTCCGCTGTACCCGCACCCCACCATACCCATCTGTACATTATGCGCTGACTCTATTCTACCACACCCAGAAATCTGCTCCTTTTATTCTTTGTCCCCGACGCTCTAGGCGACCAGTTTTGATATCCTTTAGCCGTACCCTCATCCTACTCCTCCTCTGTTCCACGGGTGATGTGGAGGTAAACCCAGGCTCTGCGTGTCCCCAGGCACCCTCATTTGTTGACTTTTGTGATCGAAAAAGCCTTGGTTTCATGCATGTCAACATCAGAAGCCTCCTCCCTAAGTTTGTTTTACTCACTGCTTTAGCACACTCCGCCAACCCTGATGTCCTTGCCGTGTCTGAATCCTGGCTTAGGAAGGCCACCAAAAATTCTGAGATTTCCATACCCAACTGCAACTTTTTCCGTCAAGATAGAACTGCCAAAGGGGGAGGTGTTGCAATCTACTGCAGAGAGAGCCTGCAAAGTTCTGTCCTACTTTCCAGGTCTATACCCAAACAGTTCGAACTTCTAATTTAAAAAAATGAATCTCTCCAGAAGTAAGTCTCTTACTGTTGCCGCCTGCTATCAACCCCCCTCCGCTCCCAGCTGTGCCCTGGACACCATTTGTGAATTGATCGTCCCCCATCTAGCCTCAGAGTTCGTTCTGTTAGGTGACCTAAACTGGGATATGCTTAACACCCCAGCAGTCCTACAATCTAAGCTAGATGCCCTCAACCTCACACAAATCATCAAGGAACCCACCAGGTACAACCCTAAATCCATAAACACGGGCACCCCTCAGACATTATCCTGACCAACTTGCCCTCCAAATACACCTCCGCTGTTTTCAATCAGGATCTCAGCGATCACTGCCTCATTGCCTGTATTCGCTATGGGTCTGCGGTCAAACGACCACCCCTCATCACTGTCAAACACTCCCTAAAACACTTCTGCGAGCAGGCCTTTCTAAATCGACCTGGCCCAGGTATCCTGGAAGGATATTGACCTCATCCCGTCAGTCGAGGATGCCTGGTCATTCTTTAAAAGTAATTTCCTCACCTTCTTAGATAAGCATGCCCCGTTCAAAAAATGCACAACTAAGAACAGACAAAGCCCTTGGTTCACTCCAGAGCTGACTGCCCTTGACCAGCACAAAAACATCCTGTGGCGGACTGCAATAGCATCGAAAAGTCCCCACGATATGCAACTGTTCAGGGAAGTCAGGAACCAATACACGCAGTCAGTCAGGAAAGCAAAGGCTAGCTTTTTCAAGCAGAAATTTGCATCCTGTAGCTCTAACTCCAAAAGGTTTTGGGACACTAAAGTCCATGGAGAACAAGAGCACCTCCTCCCAGCTGCCCAATGCACTGAGGCTAGGTAACACGGTCACCACCAATAAATCCATGATAATCAAAAATTTCAATAAGCATTTCTCAACGGCTGGCCATGCCTTTCTCCTGGCTACTCCAATCCCGGCCAACAGCTCCGCCCCCCCCGCACAGCTACTCGCCCAAGCCTCCCCAGCTTCTCCTTTACCCAAATCCAGACAGCAGATGTTCTGAAAGAGCTGCAAAACCTGGACCCGTACAAATCAGCTGGGCTAGACAATCTGGACCCTCTCTTTCTAAAACTATCCACCGCCATTGTTGCAACCTCTATTACCAGCCTGTTCAACCTCTCGTATCGTCCGAGATCCCGAAAGATGCCGCGGTCATCCCCCTCTTCAAAGGGGGTGACACCCTAGACCCAAACTGTTACAGACCTATTTCCATCCTGCCCTGCCTATCTAAAGTCTTCGAAAGTGAAGTTAATAAACAGATCACTGACCATTTCGGATCCCACCGTACCTTCTCCGCTGTGCAATCCGGTTTCCGAGCCGGTCACGAGGTGCACCTCAGCCACGCTCAAGGTACTAAACGATATCATAACCGCCATCAATAAAAGACAGTACTGTGCAGCCGTCTTCATCGACATGGCCAAGGCTTTCGACTCTGTCAATCACCACATTCTTATCGGCAGACTCAACAGCCTTGGTTTCTCAAATGACTGACTCGCCTGGTTCACCAACTACTTCGCAGACAGAGTTCAGTGTGTCAAATCGGAGGGCATGTTGTCCGGACCTCTGGCAGTCTCTATGGGGGTACCACAGGGTTCAATTCTCGGGCCGACTCTTTTCTTTGTATATATCAATGATGTCGCTCTTGCTGCGGGCGATTCCCTGATCCACCTCTACGCAGACGACACCATTCTGTATTCTTCTGGCCCTTCCTTGGACAATGTGCTAACAAACATCCAAACGAGCTTCAATGCCATACAACACTCGTTCCGTGGCCTCCAACTGCTCTTAAATGCTAGTAAAACCAAATGCATGCTTTTCAACCGTTCACTGCCCGCACCTGCCCGCCCGACTAGCATCACCACCCTGGACTGTTCCAACCTAGAATATGCGGACAACTATAAATACCTAGGTGTCTGGTTAGACTGTAAACTCTCCTTCCCGACTCATATCAAACATCTCCAATCAAAAATCAAATCTAGAATCGGCTTTCTATTTTACAACAAAGCCTCCTTCACTCACGCCGCCAAACATACCCTAGTAAAATTGACTATCCTGTCATTTACAAAATAGCTTCCATTACTCTACTCAGCAAACTGGATGCAGTCTATCACAGTGCCATCCGTTTTGTTACCAAATCACCTTATACCACAGCGACCTGTATGCTCTAGTGGGCTGGCCATAGCTACATATTCGTCGCCAGACCCACTGGCTCCAGGTCATCTATAAGTCTATGCTAGGTAAAGCTCCGTCCTATACCAGTTCACTGGTAACGATAACAACACCTACCCGTAGCACACGTTCCTGCAGGTATATCTCACTGATCATCCCCAAAGCAACACCTCATTTGGCTGCCTTTCCTTCCAGTTCTCTGCTGCCAGTGACTGGAACGAATCCCTCACCAACTTTAAACATCAGCTACCTGAGCTGCTAACTGATCGCTGCAGCTGTACATAGACCATCTGTAAATTGCCCACCCAATCTACCTACCTCATCCCCATACTGTTTTTATTTTATTAACTTTTTTGCACACCAGTATTTCTACTTGCACATCATCATATGCTCATTTATCACTCCAGTGTTAATCCGCTAAATTGTAATTATTCGCTCCTATGGCCTATTTATTGCCTACCTCCTCATGCCTTTTGCACACACTGTATATAGACTTTCCTTTTTTCTACTGTGTCATTGACTTGTTTATTGTGTTATTGGCTTGTTTATTGTTTACTCCATGTGTAACTCTGTTGTTGTTGTCTGTGTCACACTGCTTTGCTTTATCTTGGCCAGGTCGCAGTTGTAAATGAGAACTTGTTCTCAACTAGCCTACCTGGTTAAATAAAAGTGAAATAAAAAAATAAACATAAACTCAACAGCTTTAGCATCAAAACAAAGTACAACCATGCAAGACTCGTTTGTCATGATGTGCTGTTGTGAGCATATTATCGTTCTAATAAGTACATAACTAGTAGCTAGTGTATTTGCATTTGACACGGTTAACATTAGCTGTGTAAATAGGTTTAACTCTGACAATGACGTCTCACCCTTTAAATTAACTTAGCCGTCAAATGGTAGATAATATGCAGAATGGACTGGTTAACTTACATGGAAATGCTATTTTCTAACGGGATAGTACATATTGCAGAATGATACATAACGTTCTACCGATTTCCAATTCTGTTATCAACCTGCAGAGGTTGAACCATGCTCGCGCGTGGCTGTTCTAGAGTTCGGGGTCGAGTTTGACAGGTTAGCTTGTGGCTAACTAGCAGACCCTTAGCCGACTTGCTGACAACTAGCTAGTATTGTTATCACAGGTTTGTACTTCATGCTTGTAAAACTGTACATGCTTCATGCGACTTGTGGAATTGCAAGCTACAGTAGTTAAACGTTTCAGAAAATAATGACTGGCAAGTGAAGCAAATGTGCAGAAATTGCCTTTTTCACAGGCTGGCGTGCAGCGTACAGACCTTGGCACGGTAGAATCCTCTTCGATACGGGGTGGGAAACCTTTCCGTCTCCTGACTATTATAGACGCGGTCGCACAGATAATTCTTGAAAGAAAATTGTACGGTAGCGTCCACAATTTGTAAACAATGTCGAACCCGACAGGTCCAAGTTCGACCGGTATGTGTTTGCAGGGAAATCTGCGGTTTCTCTCCCCACGGCTGCTCTTTGCTATGGGAAGGGGCTCGAGACGAGGCCCATCTTCACACGGACACTCTGCCACAACCACGCCACGCGCTGTCAGGCTCGAGCTGTCAATGACGCTTGTCGTATGGTCTTCTGACACAAACGTGTGTTGTAAGCTAGTTGCGGCGATAATAACAAACAATTCCAACTATTTCTCCAGAGACACTTCTTCAGCACTTCTGCAAGGGCGCCGCCATCTTGGGAAAGACCCACAATGCACTGTAGCACCCAGGGCTGGACTGAAGATGTCATTAAAAACGTCATCATGGTCAGTGAATGTCCCTTTCATCAAAATAAAAGTAAAATAGTTAAGTCAAGTCCTAAATATTCCATACAGTTCAGTTGTGATGTCTCAATGCGATCCAAAAAGATACGTTTATTATTGCATCCTGTACATTTTGAGAGAATGATGTTGTTGATAATCTTACTTTTTATTAAGCTTGTCCCACTATAATAATATTTGGGACTACATAGGCCTACCATGATAGTGCAAGTAGTGCCTTATCCCAAGGTCACTGCACAATTATAGACTACATCATGTTTTAAAGTGAAATCTTTCAAGATACTGTATTATAATCCAAACAAACATAAAATACCTTCAATGAGCAATAACAAAGCACCCTCCCGCCCCTAATTCGGCAAAAAGCTAAAAGATGGAGCTGGAGAAATGTAATCACTCTCAAATTCATAGACAGGACTGACCAACACTAGGACTGACCATCCATGATATCAAAATTATAGTTTTAACCATATTTTGAGGCTATATAGTGTTTGTTTACATTTACTTTGTTTACAAACATTGGAGTAAAACAAGTTGATATTTTGGATCCTAATCGGGTAAGACAGTAGAACTATGCTAATGAGGCATTTATAAGTTATATTCACCAAAGAATCAGTGGGTACATATAATTCATTCCAAAAATGGATGAAGCAACTGCAGATTGCCTCTTCAAACATTTAAAATGTACTTCTTTAAAGTATAACATTCAAAGGATTCCCTTTCTTACCTAATTAGATTTTCTCAAGAAAAGAAGCACATGCAATTCTTTAGCCAGAGAAAAGTAATGGGGGAGGGGAGGCAGGGTGGTGCTCAAAGACATTTCCAGCATATTTTTGGTTGTCTGTTGTTACATTCCTTCTGACCAGATTTTTACCTCAGGGTTACTCGGCTGCAGGAATCTTTGCTGAATTGCACCTTGCAATTCTCACTGCCTGTTTCCACTGAACAAGTGAATTCACACAGAAAGCAGCTGCCTCTTTATTTTCCCTAGTATCCACTGCTGTCTGCCTTTTGTGCTCATTCCTCACTCAGTGGGGGTTTAAGGTTTTAGAAGAAACACTGGAGAGAAAAAAACACATCTATCTGTCCCTGTGACAAAAATGAAACCCACTTTCTGTTTACTCTCTACTAAGAGATTGAAAAAGTTCATCCATCATGTAGAGGAGGTGATTACGGCAACAAATTACTCCAAAGAGAAGCCGTGTGGAGATACAGTGCATTCGGAAAGTATTCAGAGCCCTTGACTTTTCCCACATTTTGTTACGTTACAGCCTTATTCTAAAATTGATTAAATCGTTTTTTTCTTCATTGGTATACACACAATACCCCTTAATGACAAAGCAAAAACAGGTTTTTACAAATGTTTGCAAATAAAATAAACTGAAATATCACATTTACATAAGTATTCAGACCCTTTACTCAGTACTTTGTTGAAGCACCTTTGAAGCACCTTGAGTTTACAGCCTCAAGTCTTTTTCGGTATGACGCTACAAGCTTGGCAAACCTGTATTTGGGGAGTTTCTCCCATTCTTCTCTGCAGATCAGCTCAAGCTCTGTCAGGTTGGATGGGGAGCGTCGCTGCACAGCTATTTTCAGGTCTCTACAGAGATGTTTGATCGAGTTCAAGTCCAGGCTATGCATGGGCCCCTCAAGGACATTCAAAGACATCAAATCAAATCAAACTTTATTTGTCACATGCGCCGAATACAACCTTACCGTAAAGTGCTTACTTAAAAGCCCTTAACCAGTTCAAGAAAGAGTTAAGAAAGTATTTACCAAATAAACTAAAGTAAAAAATAATACAAATGAACACAATAAAATAACAGTAGTGAGGCTATATACAGGGGGTAACGGTATCAAATCAATGCGCAGGGGTACAGGTTAATCGAGGTAATTTGTACATGTAGGTAGGGGTAAAGTGACTATGCATAGATAATAAACAGCGAGTAGCAAATGGGGGGGTCCGGGTGGCCAATTGATTAATTGTTCAACAGTCTTATGGCTTGGGGGTAGAAGCTGTTAAGGAGCCTTTTGGTCCTAGACTTGGCGCTCCGGTACCGCTTGCCGTGCAGTAGCAGAGAGAAGAGTCTATGACTTGGGTGACTGGAGTCTTTCACAATTTTTGAGGCTTTCCTTTGACACCGCCTAGTATATAGGTCCTGGATGGCAGGAAGCTTGGCCCCAGTGATGTACTGGGCCGTACACACTACCCTCTGTAGCGCCTTACTGTCACATGCCGATATACTGCTATACCAGGTGCTGATGCAACCGGTCAGGATGCTTTCGATGGTGCAGCTGTATAACTTTTTGAGGATCTCGGGACCCATGCCAAATCTTTTCAGTCTCCTGGGGGGAAATGGTGTTGTCGTGCCCTCTTCACAACTGTCTTTATGTGCTTGGACCATGATAGTTCATTGGTGATGTGGACACCAAGGAACTTGAAACTCTCAACCCGCTCCACTACAGTCCCGTCGATGTTAATAGGAGCCTGTTCGGCCCGCCTTTTCCTGTGGTCCACGATCAGCTCCTTTGTCATGTTCACATTGAGGGAGAGGTTGTTATCCTAGCACCACACTGTCAGGTCTTTGACCTCCTCCTTATAGGCTGTCTCATTGTTAATCGGTAATCAGGCCTAGCACTGTTGTGTCGTCAGCAAACTTAATGATGGTGTTGGAGTCGTGTTTGGCCACGCAGTCGTGGGTGAACAGGAAGTACAGGAGGGGACTAAGCACGCACCCCTGAGGGGCCCCAGTGTTGAGGATCAGCGTGGCAGACGTGTTGTTGCCTATCCTTACCACCTGTGGGTGGCCCGTCAGGAAGTCCAGGAACCAGTTGCAGAGGGAGGTGTTTAGTCCCAGGGTCCTTAGCTTAGTGATGAGCTTTGAGGGCACTATGGTGTTGAACGCTGAGCTGTAGTCAATGAACAGGATTCTCACATAGGTTTTCCTTTTGTCCAGGTGGGAAAGGGCAATGTGGAGTGCAATTGAGATTGCGTCATCTGTGGATCTGTTGGGGTGGTATGCGAATTGAAGTGTGTCTAGGGTATCCGGGATGATGCTGTTGATGTGAGCCATGACCAGCCTTTCAAAACACTTCATGGCTACCAACATGAGTGCTACGGGGCGGTAATCATTATGGTGGCCTGCTTGAAACATGTAGGTATTACAGGCTTGTTCAGGGAGAGGTTGAAAATGTCAGTGAAGACACTTGCCAGTTGGTCAGCGCATGCTTTGAGTACACGTCCTGGTAATCCGTCTGGCCCCACGGCTTTGTGAATGTTGACCTGTTTAAAGGTCTTGCTCCCATTTTCCGCCGAGAGCATTATCACAGAGTTGTCCGGAACAGCTGGTGCTCTCATTCATGTTTCAGTGTTGCTTGCTTCAAAGCGAGCATAAAAGGCATTTAGCTCGTCTGGTAGGTTCGCGTCACTGCGCAGCTCGCGGCTGGGTTTCCCTTTGTAGTCCGTAATAGTTTTCAAGACCTGCCATATCCGATGAGCATCAGAGCCGGTGTAGTAGGATTCAATTTTAATCCTGAATTGACGCTTTGCCTGCTTGATGGTTCGTTTGTGGGCATAGCGGGAATTCTTATAAGCGTCCGGATTAGTGTCCCGCTCCTTGAAAGCGGCAGCTCTAGCCTTTAGCTACTGTTTACAGGCCTCCTGGGCCATATACAGCATTCCTCACTGAGTTCCCTGAATTCCTATCGGACAATGTAGTCATAGCAGATAATATTCACATTTTTGGTGACTTTAATATTCACATGGAAAAGTCCACAGACCCACTCCAAAAGGCTTTCGGAGCCATCATCGACTCAGTGGGTTTTGTCCAACATGTCTCTGGACCTACTCACTGCCACAGTCATACTCTGGACCTAGTTTTGTCCCGTGGAATAAATGTTGTGGATCTTAATGTTTTTCCCCATAATCCTGGACTATCGGACCACCATTTTATTACGTTTGCAATCGCAAAAAATAATCTGCTCAGACCCCAACCAAGGAGCATCAAAAGTCGTGCTATAAATTCTCAGACAACCCAAAGATTCCTTGATGCCCTTCCAGACTCCCTCTGCCTACCCAAGGACATCAGAGGACAAAAATCAGTTAACCACCTAACTGAGGAACTCAATTCAATCTTGCGCAATACCCTAGATGCAGTTGCACCCCTAAAAACTAAAACATTTGTCATAAGAAACTAGCTCCCTGGTATACATAAAATACACAAGCAATTTTCTGGATGCAAGCTTCCAGAAAATTGGAACGGAAATGGCGCCACACCAAACTGGAAGTCTTCCGACTAGCTTGGAAAGACAGTACCATGCAGTATCGAAGAGCCCTCACTGCTGCTCGATCATCCTATTTTTCCAACTTAATTGAGGAAAATAAGAACAATCCTAAATGTATTTTTGATACTGTCACAAAGCTAACTAAAAAGCAGCATTCCCCAAGAGAGGATGGCTTTCACTTCAGCAGTAATAAATTCATGAACTTCTTTGATGAAAAGATCATGATCATTAGAAAGCAAATTATGGACTCCTCTTTAAATCTGCATATTCCTCCAAAGCGCCGTTGTCCTGAGTCTGCACAACTCTGCCAGGACCTAGGGTCAAGGGAGACACTAAAGTGTTTTAGTACTATATCTCTTGACACAACGATGAAAATAATCATGGCCTCTAAACCTTCAAGCTGCATACTGGACCCTATTCCAACTAAACTACTGAAAGAGCTGCTTCCTGTGCTTGGCCCTCCTATGTTGAACATAATAAACGGCTCTCTATCCACCGAATGTGTACCGAACTCACTAAAAGTGGCAGTAATAAAGCCTCTCTTGAAAAAGCCAAATCTTGACCCAGAAAATATAAAAAACTATCGGCCTATATCGAATCTTCCATTCCTCTCAAAAATTTTAGAAAAAGCTGTTGTGCAGCAACTCACTGCCTTCCTGAAGACAAACAATGTATACGAAACGCTTCAGTCTGGTTTTAGACCCCATCATAGCACTGAGACTGCAGTTGTGAAGGTGATAAATGACCTTTTAATGGCATCAGACCGAGGCTCTGCATCTCGTGCTCCGAGATCTTAGTGCTGCTTTTGATACCATCGATCGCCACATTCTTTTGGAGAGATTGGAAACCCAAATTGGTCTACACGGACAAGTTCTGGCCTGGTTTATATCTTATCTGTCGGAAAGATATCAGTTTGTCTCTGTGAATGGTTTGTCCTCTGACAAATCAACTGTAAATTTCGGTGTTCCTCAAGGTTCCGTTTTAGGACCACTATTGTTTTCACTATATATTTTACCTCTTGGGGATGTCATTCGAAAACATAATGTTCAATTTCACTGCTATGCGGATGACACACAGCTGTACATTTCAATGAAACATGGTGAAGCCCCAAAATTGCCCTCACTAGAAGCCTGTGTTTCAGACATAAGGAAGTGGATGGCTGCAAACGTTCTACTTTTAAACTCGGACAAAACAGAGATGCTTGTTCTAGGTCCCAAGAAACAAAGAGATCTTCTGTTGAATCTGACAATTAATCTTGATGGTTGTACAGTCGTCTCAAATAAAACTGTGAAGGACCTCGGCGTTACTCTGGACCCTGATCTCTTTTTTGAAGAACATATCAAGACTGTTTCAAGGACAGCTTTTTTCCATCTACGTAATCAGAAACTTTCTGTCCACAAATGATGCAGAAAAATTCATCCATGCTTTTGTTACTTCTAGGTTGGACTACTGCAATGCTCTACTTTCCGGCTACCCGGATAAAGCACTAAATAAACTTCAGTTAGTGCTAAATACGGCTGCTAGAATCCTGACTAGAACCCCAAAATTTGATAATATTACTCCAGTGCTAGCCTCCCTACACTGGCTTCCTGTTAAGGCAAGGGCTGATTTCAAGGTTTTACTGCTAACCTACAAAGCATTACATGGGCTTGCTCCTACCTATCTTTCCGATTTGGTCCTGCCGTACATACCTACACGTACGCTACGGTCACAAGACACAGGCCTCCTAATTGTCCCTAGAATTTCTAAGCAAACAGCTGGAGGCAGGGCTTTCTCCTATAGAGCTCTTTTTATGGAATGGTCTGCCTACCCATGTGAGAGACGTAGACTCGGTCTCAACCTTTGTCTTTACTGAAGACTCATCTCTTCAGTGGGTCCTATGATTGAGTGTAGTCTGGCCCAGGAGTGTGAAGGTGAACGGAAAGGCTCTGGAGCAACGAACCGCCCTTGCTGTCTCTGCCTGGCCGGTTCCCCTCTCTCCACTGGGATTCTCTGCCTCTAACCCTATTACAGGGGCTGAGTCACTGGCTTACTGGTGTTCTTCCATGCCGTCCCTAGGACGGGTGCGTCACTTGAGTGGGTTGAGTCACTGACGTGGTCTTCCTGTCTGGGTTGGCGCCCCCCCCATGGGTTGTGCCGTGGCGGAGATCTTTGTGGGCTATACTCGGCCTTGTCTCAGGATGGTAAGTTGGTGGTTGGACATATCCCTCTAGTGGTGTGGGGGCTGTGCTTTGGCAAAGTGGGTGGGGTTATATCCTGCCTGTTTGGCCCTGTCCGGGGGTATCATCGGATGGGGCCACAGTGTCTCCTGACCCCTTCTGTCTCAGCCTCCAGTATTTATGCTGCAGTAGTTTATGTGTTGGGGGGCTAGGGTCAGTCTGTTATATCTGGAGTATTTCTCCTGTCTTATCCGGTGTCCTGTGTGAATTTAAGTATGCTCTCTCTAATTCTCTTTTTCTCTCTTTCTTTCTTTCTTTCTCTCTCTCAGAGGACCTGAGCCCTAGGACCATGCCTCAGGACTACCTGGCATGATGACTCCTTGCTGTCCCCAGTCCACCTGGCCGTGCTGCTGCTCAAGTTTCAACTGTTCTCCCTGCGGCTATGGAACCCTGACCTGTTCACTGGACGTGCTACCTGTCCCAGACCTGCTGTATTCAACTCTCTAGAGACAGCAGGAGCGGTAGAGATACTCTCAATGATCGGCTATGAAAAGCCAACTGACATTTACTCTTGAGGTGCTGACTTCTTGCACCCTCGACAACTACTGTGATTATTATTATTTGACCATGCTGGTCATTTATGAACATTTGAACATCTTGGCCATGTTCTGTTATAATCTCCACCCGGCACAGCCAGAAGAGGACTGGCCACCCCTCATAGCCTGGTTCCTCTCTAGGTTTCTTCCTAGGTTTTGGCCTTTCTAGGGAGTTTTTCCTAGCCACCGTGCTTCTACACCTGCATTACTTGCTGTTTGGGGTTTTAGGTTGGGTTTCTGTACAGCACTTTGAGATATCAGCTGATGTAAGAAGGGCTATATAAATAAATTAGATTTGATTTGATTTGGGGATGTTGCTTGTAATCCATGGCTTCAGTTTGGGATATGTACGTACGGTCGCTGTGGGGACGACGTCGTTGATGCACTTATTGATGAAGCTGATGACTGAGGTGGTATACTCCTCAATGCCATTGGATGAATCCCGGAACATATTCCAGTCTGTGCTAGCAAAACAGTCCTGTAGCTTAGTATCAGCATCATCTGACCACTTCCGTATTGAGCGAGTCGCTGGTACTTCCTGCTTTAGTTTTTGCTTGGAAGCAGGAATCAGGAGGATAGAATTATGATCAGATTTGCCAAATGGAGGGCGAGGGAGAGCTTTGTACACGTACCTGTGTGTGGAGTAAAGGTGGTCTAGTTTTTTCCCCCTCTGGTTGCACATGTGGCATGCTGGTAGAAATTGGGTAAAACGTATTTAAGTTTGCCTGCATTAAAGGTCCCGGCCACTAGGAGAGCTGCTTTTGGATGAGCATTTTCTTCTTTGCTTTTGGCCTTATACAGCTCGTTGAGTGCGGTCTTAGTGCCAGCATCAGTTTGTGGTGGTAAATAGATGGCTACGAATAATATATACTTGTCCCAAAGACACTCCTGCATTGTTTTGTCTGTGTGCTTAGGGTCGTTGTCCTGTTGGAAAGTGAACCTTCGCCCCCGTCTGAGGTCCTGAGCGCTTTGGAGCAGGTTTTAATCAAGGATCTCTCTGTACTTTGCTCAGTTAATTTTTCCCTCGATCTTGACTAGTCTCCCAATCCCTGCCGCTGAAAAACATCCCCACAGTATGATGCTGCCACCACCATCCTTCACCATAGGGATGGTGCCAGGTTTCCTCCAGACGTGACGCTTTGAATTCAGGCAAAAGAGTTCAATCTTGGTTTCATCACACCAGAGAATCTTGTTTCTCGTGGTCTGAGAGTGCTTTTGGTGCCTTTTAGCAAACTCCAAGCGGGCTGTCATGTGCCTTTTACTGAGGAGTGGCTTCAGTCTGGCAACTTTACCATAAAGGCCTGATTCGTGAAGTGCTGCAGAGATTGTTGTCCTTCTGGAAGGTTCACCCATCTTCACAGAGGAACTCAGGAGCTCTGTCAGAGTGACCATCAGGTTCTTGGTCACCTCCCTGACCAAGGCTCTTCTGCCCCGATTACGTTTGCCTGGCCGGAAAACTCTAGGAAGAGTCTTGGTGGTTCCAAACTTCTTCCATTCAAGAATGATGCAGGCCAATGTGTTCTTGAGGACCTTCAATGCTGCAGAAATGTTTTGGTACCCTTCCCCAGATCTGTGTCTCGACACAATGCTGTCTCGGCGCACTAGGACAATTCCTTCGGCATGGCTTGGTTTTTGCTCTGACATGCACTGTCAACTGTTTATATAGACAGGTGTGTGACAGGTGGACTCCAATCAAGTTGTAGAAACATCTCAAGGATGATCAATGGAAACAGGATGCACTTGAGCTACATTTAGAGTCTCATGGCAAAGGGTCTGAATACTTATGTAAATAAGGTATTTCTGTTTTTGCAAAAATGTTTAAAAATAAACATTTTTTTTGCTTTGTCATTATTGGGTATTTTGTGTAGATTGATGAGGAAAAGCATTTATTGAATCAATTTTAGAATAAGGCTGTAATGTAACATAATGTGGCAAAAGTCAAGGTGTCTGAATACTTTCCGAATGCCCTGTATACATTAAATTCTGTATCTCCACAAGGTTTAAACGAAGAATTAGATTTCACCTCCTTCCTATAAGCCACATTTAGACTGTTATAGGCTACAAGAACACTGTCCATATCCGTTTTTGCATATAGTTTATGAGTTGGCTCCACATATTTATGAACGGCTGTGCCTGATGTCTTTTGTGGTGGGCTATCACATGAATTGATATGATCTATTCAGGTCAGCGGACACCTGGGGTGGTTGATTCGTGAGTTGCCCTCCGTGCCCCCCCCCCCATACCCTATAATTGTGTATTTCTTTGTGACTCATTTGTATACAGGTAGACCAGAAAAGCCACATCCCTGATTGGCAGATGAGTGGAAACCCTGATTAGAAGCACTTGATGCTCATCGGTTGTTCTTTACGAATGCTGTTTTGAATTAAAGAAATTTGCTCCTACACACTGAAGAAGGCTGTGAAGCCGAAACATCTGTGTATGTATGCTATCCCTGATGCAGTGAAAATGATCTATAAAAATGGAATAATAGAGTAAGCTTCATGCAACATATTTTTAAGTGCAAACCCATGACACCTTTTTGTTTGTCTGAATTCGCGGGTTTTACGCAGCAGCCGAGCTTCTGGGAGAACAAAATGGTTCTCTTTTGATTAGTTACTCTCTAGTAAGACAAATGGGATATTGTGAAGCACTTAGAGAATGACATTATTTCATATTTAAGGACTTTTAATTGCTGTCATCAAAAGACACAGCAGGGTTCTTTACTACTGTGTCGTATTGCAACGGAAAATGAAAATCATTCTTTCTTAATGGACAAGAGAACCCTTCCTGTTTCCATCCATTTTCTTGCTTGGTTCATAGGAGACAGGACATAGGGGATGCAATGGAGATGAGCTATGGTAGATGGGAAGTAGAGGCTCTTCCAATGTCTCAGTCACTTCCCTGTTAAATCAGACAACAATATCACTCTCTCATCTTCTTGGTGATAAGCACACCACAATACAGCTCAGATCATATATATGCACCACCACGAGGCGGTCAACTCAGCTCATCAGAAAACATGAAAACAGTATGGCAGATGGACAGTAGGATTTTCTCCCTCTCACTGCATTGGCCAGTGCAGTAATCAATATGCTGGCTATTTGGGTTAGCCAGCAGCAACACTATGGTACAGCAATCTAGAGATTTGTAAGAAACTCATAACTGTATCAGGCTGAATCTATCCCTCCTGTCTCAGTGTCCAGTGTGAATGAGAAACCAATCCAATCTCTTAAGAGTGTGATGGAGGTTGAGACCCTGGGATAGTGGGGAGGGGAGGGGAAGATTAGTCACACACACACACATCCTCTCTCTCGCTCTCTCTCTCTCGCACACACATACACACACACACATACACACACACACACACACACACACACACACACACACACACACACACACACACACACACACACACACACACACACACACACATCCTCTCTCTCTCTCTCACACACACACACACACACACACACACACACACACACACACACACACACACACACACACACACACACACACACACACACACACACATCCTCTCTCTCTCTCTCACACACACACACACACACACACACACACACACACACACACACACACACACAGTGTTCTCCTCCCAGATTGGGAGCATGGTGACAAGGTGATCAACGGGGCTCAATCCGGAAACTGGAGCTGTTCCCAGAGCCAAATCAGACAAGGGTGAAGAAAAGCCAACGTGTCACCTCCCTGAGGACTGATTACAACAAGGCTGGCAAGACGACAGAGCTAAAGAACCATGCAAGAAGAGAGAGAGCAGAGAATGGCAGAGAGAGATAGAGAGATGGATCGGAGAGGTTTCCAATCGGATGTGGAGAGGTTTGTTTTACCAGGAAGCTTATCTATAATAATCATGTGATCCTCTAAGTAGACGATAATAGTGTGTCCTCTCAGACGGGAAACTGGAGACGGAAGAGCCGTAATGAGGCATTAACTCGCCCCACCCAGTTCTTCTCAGTCACATAAAGGTACATACTGTATGGGCGACATTATGGGGATCAGAGTTCAAATCATGGTTTCCTGACTCAGCCTTATTTGTTTATGCATCTACGAACCATTGGTGTCTTAAATCACAATGCAGCTAAAGCCACCATTACAAGTCATGCAGCATCTAATTTCACCTTATTTGAAGAAGTTAAGGAATTAAAGAAAGGTTGCACATTAAACTTTGTTTGGGAGGACGAAACAACATCAGCTTCTGGGTCCAGTTTTAATTATGCATGTTGGTGCCGTTCGTCTGCCAAGCTCACAGACCATCAATAAAAACAGAGGAGCCATGATTAATGCTTTGCATTCTTCAGCATTGATATCATCATCATCATCAGTATTTTCTCCAAGTGCGACCATTTTCCCTGGCAGTCTCGCGCCAGCTTCGGGGCTCATAACTCACATTAAAGGTTGATATCGCCTTAAATCAAATGCAAAGTTCCCATCTCAAAACGTCAAACTATAATGGTCGCTGTGTTTATACGGGGTCTTCGTCAGAGTTTGTCCTCAAAAGAGACAACAAAGCATCACTTTCTGAAGTGAATTACACTGAGCTCTCCTTCTCTTGCTCTCTCCCCTTTCTCTCCCTCTTTGTCTCTCTGTCTCTCTCCATTGAGGTGGGAGGTTAAATAAGGTTAGAGAGAGGTAGGTCTCAAAAGGTAGCATTAACATTCTCACAACGTTTGAAGTGACAAAGACCATCAGAGTCGCTGCTGTGAGACCCTGATATAAATGACAGCACCGAAACCTGATATTTTTTATAACCAAAGAAAGACCAATACCAATAATTAGCTTTGAGAGATACGCTGATAGCCCTAACATGAATGGAATTCCACCATCATCTGTAATGGCCTCAACAGAAATATTCATCAATAACCACTTAGACAGGTGTCCATTAATTAATGATCAACAACGCAGCCATCACGGATCACACTCCCAGATCACACTCCCAGACGCAGTCTCCGTTTACGCCTGATCAATGTGTTAATATGAGTTGATCTACCAATCAGTGGGAGTGTAGGACCAGGAGAGTGCTCCATTGTGTGTGTGTGTGTGTGTGTGTGTGTGTGTGTGTGTGTGTGTGTGTGTGTGTGTGTGTGTGTGTGTGTGTGTGTGTGTGTGTGTGTGTGTGTGTGTGTGTGTGCGTGTGTGTGTGTGTGTGTGTGTGTTAGATGAATGGGTGTGAAACACACGCCCCATAGATTACCTTTCACTTATCATCACTAGGTTACTCAAGCCTTTCGATGGAAAGGGTTTGATGATGAATGGCGAATGGAGGATTTGAAAGAGCTGGTGGGAGTGAGAGAAAGAGGAGGAGAGGAGGGGGAGAAAGGAGGGCAGACTGACCTTGAGTTGAAGAGCACTTCAATGGGTGTGAAGTCATTTGTCATTTGACAAAAGGAGGAGAAGGTCCTAGAGGGGATTTTGGTAACTCAGGTTATAATGTGGTGATGTCACCATTGCTGAGCCAAAGGGCTATTTTTAGGTACGTGCGCACACACACGCCCACGCACAAACACACACATTTGAAGCCAGTGGACGAGCAGGCAGCCTATTCTCAGGTTTCATTCCCACTGGACAGGAGGACAGCCAGCCACGTGTTCGCACTCATTCACAGAAGGTCCCCGACGATACCCACCCTGTGAACATGAGGACCCATTTACCGCAGAGAAACAGCTGCTGCTCCTCTCCACTCTCACATGCACACTTTCGCATAAACTCTTTATCCCTCTCGCTCTCACACACATCACACACACACACACAATGCACACACACACACACACACACACTCACACACACTGAAGAGGTGTGGGCAGCCGAGAGAGGTTTGTCCGTAGGTGTTAATCAGCACAGGCACCTTCAACCAGAAAAGGTTCAATGTTCTGAGCACAAGGTCATGGTAAGACATAATTGCCTCCTGTGTAATAGACTTATAATTGAGTTATGTCATCATTTTGAGGGTTATAATTGAGTTGAACATAAAATGGCTAGATTCAGTCCATGATATTGTAAAAAAGACATTCAAAATGCATTGAGTGAGCTCAACTGTGAATGGTCCTGGTGCACCAAAAAAAAGTTTTGAGGGAAGTCAGTTTGGATTTGGCTTCACACCAATCATATCACACCAAAATCCAAACGTCATTTACAGAAATTTTTTTATTGTTGCAACTAGCTAGCTAAAATTGGCCCTTTCTTAAATTAACCATGGATGGAGATAGGGATTTAGACTTGTGGTTTAACTTAATTCTCCGTACTGGCCATTGATTATAACGCAGAATCTGATCCAATCATAAATTCATACATTGTGCCCCTGCCCTGAAAGGATGGCAGTTCAACATGTAGCTAGATGTAATTAGCTAATGTTAACTAACTGGCCTGGCATTTTAGCCAGGTAGTATTGGATGACAAAAACTCAATGTGTGTACTGTATGACAGAGTAATAGACTGTTTAGGCAACATGAAAGAGGAGGTTGGCATTGGTATTTTTCTACAAGTAGGGTGAGCTAATGGGGTTTCTACTTGCACGCACATACGCAAACTGGACTTCACCAGACAGAGCTTGCTCTCCGGTTTTGTGATGAAACAAAGGTGTGGTTGAATTTATTCTGCCACTGTGTCTTCTTATTGTCTCGGCCTTAAGCCTATATATCACAGTCGCAAGGCATATGAACTAACAGGTTGTAGAGCAAACAACACAATTATCACAACACATAGGTTGTAATATAGCATTATTTTCCTGGCTTGTCTTCCCCAGTGAGTTTACCCACGCAGCGCTACTGTTTACCTGAGTGAAACGACAGCATCATGATGGAGTACGCACTTCATCTGATAACAATCAAGCTTAATATGATGTGAGTACAGAAAAGCCACTCCCATGAGTTGTCAGCTCTGTCTGCATACTGTAGTGTTACGCCTCATGTCCACCAGATGCATCAAACACATTGCGTTCAGGCAGAAGTCATTCATTGTCAATGGAGCAGTCTGAAACGCTACGCTGGGGGGGGGTACCGCACTAGGCTGCGGTGCGTTACTTTATCGTGTGGTGGTACAAAAGTGAAGCACATGTGCGTCAAGTATGGAAAATGCGGGTTGACATCCGGCAAAACAAAACGCATATGCATCTGGTGGACATCCGGCATTATAGACCAAGCTCCTTGTAAAGAGAGGGGAGAATGTCAAGTGGCCTTTCACGTTGTATCAAAGCTACATGATAGAAGAGGTATTTCAAACTGATACAAAAGAGGGCTTTTTATATTCAAAATAGCTCTCTGACAGCATGTCTATCGTGGCCTTTCATGTAGCTAGGCACGTGTTGCGGGAACACAGTTATACGCACCAAAAGCAGCATCCCGTCGCTATGTGTTAAGGATCAATCACATTCCACTTCAGAGGAGGTGTGAAGCATTAGACCTGACAAACGTTTAAGTGTCACAAGTTTACTCAGGCATGACGTCACTATCGTACATGCAGTACGCCCATATATCAGGGCTGTTCAATTCCCTGGAAGGCCGAAACACTGCTGTTTTTTTGTTCCTACCTGGTAGTTAATTGCACTCACCTGGTGTCCCAGGTCTGACTAAGTCCCTGATTAGAAGGAAAGGATGAAAACCAGACGTATTTTGGCCCTCCTGGACCAACATTGAACAGCCTTGCCATATATGAACTGAATGATATCAATTGAGCCTTTGATAAAGCAATGAAAGGCAGCCTAGAAGGCTGCTTCCCATTAGTATGCTGCATCATGCAAGGTCCTCAGAACATTGAGATACCCCACAGTGTAGAGTTAGAGCTATTCTATTTTAAGAGCAGACCAATGACAGGTGGACACTGAAGACTTACTTAAGACACCATCAAATGATGTACTATCGTAATCTAAGATGGCTGTTACGCAAGAAGGAAATGAATCGTATATAAAACACACAGGGCAGGAGTAAGAACCTGGGTATCTGCAAACTCAGCCCAAAGCTGAAGGATGCCTTGGTGGAGAATGTGGACCCACTTTAATTAACGCTGCTTGGATGATTTTTCATCTTTCGTTATATAGACACAGTGGAGTGTGTCGAGTGAGTCCTCAAAACCACCTTGGAGTGAGTCCTCACAAACCACCTTGGAGTGTGCAGAGTCCCCACAAACCACATTGGAGTGTGTAGAGTCCCCACAAACCACCTTGGAGTTGAAGTAGGCCAAGTCCCCGCAAACCACCTTGAAGTGGGCCAACTCCCCATAAATCACACAAGAAAGTTCTGGTGACCTCGACAACTGCTGTGGGGCTCCCACCGCCGTCTGGTGATGGGCATGATGGGAGCTGGTCTCCTGCTTGGGAGACAGCAGGCTGCTTTTAATTGGGTTTGTCCTTAATAATGAGATTAAAACTCAAACAGAGGAAAGTAAACTGCCGCCAACCGCCAACGTTACCACAATGTTGACTCCAGCTATGGGGGGCAACCTGAAACGCCTCAGCTGCGGAAGCAGAATGTGAGCCATTTAAAGCAAATTCTTTGTTCTCTGTTGAGGTATTAAAGTTCTTTTAAACTTCATAATCCCCCCATGAATGGCTGTGTTAAGAGGGCAGAAAGCAAAGAGTTATCTTTTACAGGAGGAAGCTGGGATGGTGTAGTCGTGTCATGAGAGGAGAGGATCTGAAATACTGTCTCCATTACACTGTTTACTTCCTACCCCTTCATGGTTTACGGGGTTTCCACAACATTATGGGGTTCCTACAGAAGTGGAGGGCCCACACTCTCCTCCTACTGTCAATGAGGAGTATACTGATAGGGTATCCTCAGCTTGCCTTTTAAGAGTGCTGCGTCTGTTGAAACAGTGACGCATTGTAAACCTCTTTAGGGTAGGGGGCAGTATTTGCACGGCCGGATAAAAAACGTACCCGATTTAATCTGGTTATTACTACTGCCCAGAAACTAGAATATGCATATAATTATTGGCTTTGGATAGAAAACACCCTAAAGTTTCTAAAACTGTTTGAATGGTGTCTGTGAGTATAACAGAACTCATATGGCAGGCAAAAACCTGAGAAGATTCCTTACAGGAAGTGGCCTGTCTGACCATTTCTTGGGCTTCTACACTCTCTTTATTGAAAACTGAGGATCTCTGCTGTAATGTGACACTTCCTACGGCTCCCATAGGCTCTCAGAAGGCGGCAAAAAGCTGAATGATGTCTTTGCAGGCCCAGGCTGAAAAACATTAGCGCATTTGGATGGTGGTCGATCAGAGGACAATGAGACTGAGGCGCGTGCACGAGGCGACCCCATGTTTTTATTTTCTCTGTCTTTGAACGTAAACAGGGTTTCCCGGTCGGAATATTATCGCTTTTTTACGAGAAAAATTGCATAAAAATTGATTTTAAACAGCGGTTGACATGCTTCGAAGTACGGTAATGGAATATTTAGACATTTTTTGTCACGAAACGCGTCAGGCGTGTCACCCTTCTTTACCCTTCGGATAGTGTCTTGAACGCACGAACAAAACAGAGGATATTTGAACATAACTATGGATTATTTTGAACCAAACCAACATTTGTTATTGAAGTAGAAGTCCTGGGAGTGCATTCTGACGAAGAACAGCAAAGGTAATACAATTTTTCTAATAGTAAATTGGAGTTTGGTGAAGGCCAAACTTGGTGGGTGTCAAATTAGCTAGCCGTGATGGCTGGGCTATCTACTCAGAATATTGCAAAATGTGCTTTTGCCGAAAAGCTATTTTAAAATCGGACATAGCGATTGCATAAAGGAGTTCTGTATCTATAATTCTTAAAATAATTGTTATGTTTTTTGTGAACGTTTATCGTGAGTAATTTAGTAAATTCACCGGAAGTTTGCGGTGTGTATGCTAGTTCTGAACGTCACATGCTAATGTAAAAAGCTGGTTTTTGATATAAATATGAACTTGATTGAACAAAACATGCATGTATTGTATAACATAATGTCCTAGGATTGTCATCTGATGAAGATCATCAAAGGTTAGTGCTGCATTTAGCTGTGGTTTGGGTTTATGTGACATTATATGCTAGCTTGAAAAATGGGTGTCTGATTATTTCTGGCTGGGTACTCTGCTGACATAATCTAATGTTTTGCTTTCGTTGTAAAGCCTTTTTGAAATCGGACAGTGTGGTTAGATAAAGGAGAGTCTTGTCTTTAAAATGGTGTAAAATAGTCATATGTTTGAGAAATTGAAGTAATAGCATTTCTAAGGTATTTGAATAACGCGCCACGGGATTCCACTGGCTGTTGAGTAGGTGGGACGATTTCGTCCCACATACCCTAGAGAGGATAACCATTTAGCACCTCGCTATAGCGGAACACTTTCCAGCAAGAAAGCACACGGTGCAAAGAGATAAATCGCGTTATGTGCCAACTGCCAAGCCAATTTGGAAGTTTTAGTTGGACCCTTTATGATTCTGTGCATTGTAGGGTTTCATATCCTTGGAAACACATGCAGTGATGTTTTGATGATGAGCTTGGTACACGGACGCTCAGACGTGAAATGCAACGAGTTTGTGGAGTGTCAAAGTGCCTGGGAGAATCTCTGTCGACCGTGTTCATGCAAAGTGTGAGGAAATAGCCATGCATCTCTAAGAATGTAAAAGACCTTCAGAAAACTTTGCAGTGCAATATTTAAGAGGGTTTTTTCATCCATCCACTAAGTTCCTCCCCATACACAGAAACCCCTCCTTGAGTGCAAAGAGTCCTTGATCTGAAAACTTAAAGAACAGTAATTGGGTAAAGCAGATTGGATGTGTGTGTGAATGTGTGTATGTGTATGCGTGCGTGCGTGCATGCATAAGTGTGGCCTGATGAGTCGTGGCTGCTACCAGACTGGTGCCACTCTGTGCTGTGACACCCCAGGGGAGTGGTGACCGTCCAGAGTCACAAGGTGAACTGTGATCATCTGTAGTCCCCAGCCTGCAGTAACAATATGTTATATATTTAAGCAATAAGCCCAAAGGGGGTGTGGTCTATGGCCAATATACCACGGCTAAGGGCTGTTCTTATGCACAGCGCAACGATGACTGCCTGGATACAGCCCTTAGCCGTGGTATATTGGCAGTATACCACAAACCTCAGAGGTGCTAGAGCGTCCTGAGTGGAGCAAGCTGTCTAAGGCACTGCATTGCAGTGTTGAGTGTGTCACTACAGCCTAGGGTTTGATCCCAGGCTGTGTCACAGCTGGCCATGACTGGGAGTCCCATAGGGCGATGCACAATTGCCCCAGTGTTGTTAGGGGAGGGTTTGTCCGGGGGTGCTTTCCTTGGCTCATCGTGCTCTAACACGTCCTTGTGGCGGGCCGGGCGCCTGCAAGCTGACTCAGGTTGTCAGTTGAACAGTGCTTCCTCTGACACATTGGTGCAGCTGGCTTCTGAGTTAAGCAAGCGGGTGTTAAGAAGCAGCATGGCGTGTCATGTTTCGGAGGACGCATGACTCGACCTTGGCCGAGCCTGTTGGGTAATTGCAGCAATGAGACAAGATTGTAATCACCTGGTTTATGTCTCATATACAATGGCTTTCAGACAATCAGCATCCAGGATTCAAATTACCTGCTTTAAATTATCAGTGTGCACAGTATTCCATATCCTTGGAAACACATGCAATGACATTTTGATCATGAGCTAAGGTGAGCGCCCTTGGTACACTGCAGTGGTGTAGTACTTAAGTAAAAATACTTTAAAGTACTACTTAAGTAGGTTTTATTGTATCTGTTCTTCGCTTTACTATTTATATTTTTTACAACTTTTACTTCACTACATTCCTAAAGAAAATAATGGACATTTTACTCCATACATTTTCCCTGACACCCAAAAGTACTTGTTACATTTTGAATGCTTAGCGGGAAAGGAACATTTTCAAATTCACACACTTATCAAGAGAACATCCCTGGTCATCCCCTACCTCTGATCTGGCGGACTCACTAAACACAAATGCTGCATTTGTAATGACGTCTGAGTGTTGGAGTGTGCCCCTGGTTATCCGTAAATAAAAAAAGAAAAAGAAAATGGTGCCGTATGGTTTGCTTAATATAAGGAATTTGAAATGATTTATACTTTTACCTTGATTTTTGATAAGTATATTTTAGCAATTACATTTACTTAAGTATATTTAAAACCAAATACTTTTAGACTTTTACTCAAGTAGTATTTTACTAGGTGACTTTCTCTTGAGCCATTTTCTATTAAGGTATCTATACTTTTACTCATATCACGTTTTAGGGTATGACCCAGGTGCAGACAGTATTGAAGAAACAAACGTTTATTCTTTAAACAGGGGCAAGCAAATGACAGGTCAAGGCAGGCAGGGGTTAATAATCCAGAGAGGGTGTAAGGCACCGGAACAGCAGGCGGGCTCAGGGTCAGGCAGAGGTCAAAACCAGGAAACTAGAAAACAGGGACTATAGCAAACACAGGCGCAAGCGAAACCCCTGATAGGTTGAACAACAAAACGATCTGGCACAGACAGACAGAAAACACAGGTATAAATACCCAGGGGATAACGGGGAAGATGGGTGACACCTGGAGGGGGGTGGAGACAAGCACAAGGACAGGTGAAACAGATCAGGACAACTCAAGTATAACAATGAGGTACTTTTTCCACCACTGGTACACTGACACTCAAACGTGAAACGCAACGAGTTTGTACAGTGTCAAAGAACCTGGGAGAATCTCCATTGACAGACCTCATGCATAGTGTGGTGATGTGTGGAAAACCAGGCATCTCTAAGAATATAAAAGGCCTTCAGAATAAAAAATTAAAAAATAGGGTTCATCATCCATATGCCAATTGAGCTCCTCCCCATATACTGAAAACACTCTTTGATAGGTAATTGGGGAAGGCAAACTGTCAAGAGACATTGCGGTGTCAAACATCTTCTCTCTCCAATGTAGCTGTTGATCTTGTTAGAGTGAATAGAGCCTACAACAGGCATGAGGCTCCCAGACACAACCAAAGAGGAGCTTCGTCCTTCCTGTGTGTGTTCCTTCCTCTCCCTACACTTTCACCTGCAGAGAGAGACAGGCTTGCGTCCCAAATGGCACCCTATTCCCTACGCAGTGTGCTACTTTTGACCAGGGTCCACAGTAGTGCACTATATAGCGAATGGGGCGCCATTTGAAACGCAACCTGACTAACACACCACCAATTACACCAGCGTACACATCTGCTGGGGCTGTCCACTCATTAGAACCACCAACTGTTAACACTGTGGCATGCTTCCAAACAGTCATTTGTTATGGTTACTACAGTATGCACGAGGAACTGGCGCGTAACAGTCATTAACATCTTACGTCAAGTGAAGGGGAAATCTGTCTCCCCATCTGAACACGTTTTTCGACCACACACTTGTTGTAGGTGAAGAGCTATATCAGGAAGTGTGGGAGGCTGTTTGTTTTGGACGAGGCCCAAGAGGCCCAGCAGTGTAGGTCGTTTGATAAACAGCGCTGTCTTAGCGAAAGCGCTAATATGCAGAATTATTAGCTATAAAGTTAGCTTAGCACCTGCAGAACAAAGAGTGCCTGGTATTTGTTTTTGTTACTTTGGGTTTTAATGTGTGGGGGATAAGTCACAGGATGGCAGTGCTTTGTGTGCAGTGGCTAGTCTTGTGCTGGCCTTAAAGCAATAGTTTAGTTTGAGTATATTTTGTTATGGCATATATTATCCTAACATTAGTTTAAAGAGATAGTTCAAACAAACTTGATAATTAGTTATGTTAGCATAATTACCTGTAGAAATGTATAGTCTATCTATACCATGGCATTGTTGAATACTTGTTTCTGATAGGCTTGAAGGGCATTCTAGAGTGTGCATTATTTAAGTAATAAGGCCCGAGGAGGTGTGGTATATGGCCAATATACCACGGCTAAGGGCTGTTCTTACACACTGAGCAACGCAGAGTGCCTGGATACAGCCGTTAACTGTGGTATATTGGCCATATCCCACAAACCCCCAAGGTGCCTTAGTGCTATTATAAAATGGTTACCAAAGTAATTAGAGCAGTAAAAATACATGTTTGTCATACCCGTGGTATAGGGTCTGATATACCACGGCTGTCAGCCAATCAGCATTCAGGGCTCAAACCACCCAGTTTATAATTCCCTATAACGCATGGTACATTTGCACAGTAGAATTCAATGGCGATAGTTCATTCTTCCATGTTAGAGCTACTTCAGTGGATGTTGAACACATTTCTACTGGCAAATAAACACATTTCTAGAGGCAAATGTGTTAAATTATAGCCGTGGTATAAAAGGGTTATCAACTCGGGGCTCTATGCGTTCTCTAGTGCATCATAGAACACACCTTCCATGTTGTTCATTCTTTTCCAAAGAACGCATAGCCCCCCCGTTGATTATCCCTTCCAAACGGAATATTTCTACAGGTTATTGATGCTAACATAACTAATCGTAAAGTATGGGTGAACTATCTCTTCAATGTGATGTTAAGATAACTGAGCACTGTACTAGACTGAGAGCTGTGTGCCATTGACAATGGGACTGCAGAGCTGTTATTAGTGGCTGTATCATTCCCTGCATGTCTAACCTACACACATGGACACCCTTGGGAAAAAATGGGTCAGACATAGATCTCTAGACAGAGCCATTCACCATGTCTGGCTCACCCCATCCTGTCTCGGTCTGTTTGTCTGTCTCTGTGTGTGTGTGTGTGTGTGTGTGTGTGTGTGTGTGTGTGTGTGTGTGTGTGTGTGTGTGTGTGTGTGTGTGTGTGTGTGTGTGTGTGTGTGTGTCATCCCTATTCCCTACCTCTATCTCCCCAGCCATACTCCCCATGGGAAACCACCCACGGTGAGCTCCGCAGACAGACAGACAGACAGACAGACAGACAGACAGACAGACAGACAGACAGACAGACAGACAGACAGACAGACAGACAGACAGACAGACAGACAGACAGACAGACAGACAGACAGACAGACAGACAGACAGACAGACAGACAGACAGACAGACAGACAGATAGATAGACAGACAGACTCCTATGGCATGATGGAAAAGGAGATAACAAGACTGGAGGAACAGGGGAGCGTCCAGGGGGGACTGGAGTGCCTAAACTCTCTGTCTACAGCGAATTCTCAGAGTTACAGTTCTAAGCAGGAAAACGTATAGGGCTAAACTCACAGTAGCATATAAACTTACTGTGTTTAAACACCGTTTTTTTTTTCAACCAAGCAGTGCTGGACAGTAAACAAAGACCTGCATAAACATAGCTAAAACTGGTGTTATCGCTGAACCATTCTATATAGCTGTGAGCCAACCTTTTCATGGGGAGCGTCTGAAATGGCACACTATTACCTATGGTGCACACAACATACAGAAGATATAAAAATTTCGGACACAGGTATGCATCCCAAATGGCACCCTATACTGCGTCCTGGTCAAAAGTAGTACACTAAATAGGGAATAGAGTGCCATTTGGGAAGTAACCACAGCCTTGGTTTGTTTGTGCTTGTTCGCTGCCCCCTCCTCCTCCAGGCCATTGCAGATGCCGGTCATATAAAGGAGTAGTGGTGCAGAGGCAGGCACAGTGTTAAAACGTTTTTCTCTATCTGTGCTCTTAGATATTGGGTTTTGTTATAAAGGCCTTGCATTATTCAGTAGGCACAGGGAGACTGATTATTACCGATTGCAGTCCATTCTCCCATTTTTCCATCCCAAATTGAATCCTATTCCCTTTTTAGTGCACTACTTTCTTGACCAAGGTCGTGGGCTCTGGTCAAAAGTGTTGCACTATAAAGGGAAAAGGGTGCCGTTTGGGACGAGTCCAGCTCTGCTATAGTATCCAAACTAGAGCTAGCGCATGCAGCCTCTGAACGGACTTGGTGCTATTAACAAGACCCGTTGTTCCCCTAGGTTTTTGCTCAGGAGAGATGCACAGGGGCCAAAAGGACCATTGAGAGCTGTGAACAGCGACATTTTCGATTGAATTTAAAACAATTTTGGGGGGATGCAGCTAGGTAGAGACAGACCGCAATCGACTCACAAGGTTGGTGCAGTGGAACAGTGAACCATCACAGGGTCATTACATTTGTCCACATTTCATTGATCCTAAGTTCTGGCATGTAAACGGCTGTCATTTTAGTGGAAAGTGCTCCAAACGTTCCGATAAGACTACAAATCAACTTACTAATTAAAAATTACAAAATATGCCCAGAGTCCTCAGTCACAACTCTGGTTGTTTATGCAACTTCTCCTGTCTAAAAAAAAAAATGAGGAAAGACTGGCAGAGATATCAAATAGAGGAGAGGAAGCGTTTGGCTGAGCATATGGCGCTGCTCTTACTTATGCAGCAGATATGAAGGATAAATATCCGAGGCAAGCTGCTGGGCCGACTCTGGTCTCCCAGTAGGATTGTCTTACGTCCCAGCAGGGTTAGAGTTCAGCTTGATCGTTTACAGTACTGGGGATCTAATGCATAGGACACTGGCTAATTTGCTCCCATATGGTAAACAGCGATTTTATTGCCTGTTGAGGCTGGGCGATAGATAATGAACGTTAACGTGTTGACCTATGCATATACTGCATAGGTGCGCCCGATGACAAAGGCTGAACATGTGTGTTTTCCAAACGGCACCCGTTTCTCTGTATGGTGCACTACTTTTGACCAAAGTCCTGCCTTACTACCTGCCACTACCTGGTACCTGGCGCGGCAGGTAGCCTAGTGGTTTGAGCGTTGGACTAGTAACCAAATGATCGAATCCCAGAGCTGACAAGGTAAAACTCTGTCTTCCTGCCTCTGAACAACCCACTGTTCCTAAGCTCTCATTGAAAATGAGAAGTTGTTCTTAACTGACTTGCCAAGTTAAAAAAAAAGTAGTGCATTGTGGAATAGGGTGTAATTTGAGACGTAGAAAAGTTTATGTGCTGAGATAAGGGGGATTTTCAACATGAGCTCTTGCAGGCGCAATTAGACTTTGCCATTAAGCGTTCGTTATCTTGACTTTTTCCCGCCATAGGCTTGGCACCTTGTTGATTACAACGCAAGCGATCGATAATTAAACCAATTAAACTAGACAGATGGGTCAATTTCTGCCATTGTTTTTGACTGAGACCGCTTCCGTGTCACAAAGTCTTATACAACTATATTTTCAGTTGATAAACCAATGGTAAGCTTCTGTATTAAGTATAGGGTTTGAGTGCCCATTTGTTTCACAAGAGGACCTAGTCTGTAGGCTAACAACTTGTGCTGCTGTCCAGGGTGCTGTGTTGGTGCAGTGCTGGTTCTTTCATAGGCCTACTGGTTGAGAGAAAAAGAGCTATGCTGTCGTGTAGTAGCCTTCCGCTGGGCACATACGTCAGTTCAACGTCTAGTTTTGATTTACATTTGGTTGAGTTGTCAACTAAGTGAATTCAACAACAAAAATGTCATACTTTTTTTTAAAATACGAAATTCCCTTATGTTGATGATTTTTTTCAAATCTAATCAGTTTTCCACCTCATCCCATAATTTTTTTTGGTTGTAATTACGTTGATTCAACCTGTTTTGGCCCAGTGGGCTAGGCCCACGAGACTTACCAAAGACACTATATATTGGCTGTCGCTACATTAAAATCCGTTTCCCGATCATTCCCAGCAGCTCAGTGATGAGAGGGAAAAACATCTCATCTCGCTCCAAAAGGGAAATCAAATATTTCCAGTGACATCTGTGAAATGGCGCGTTTTCCCTCACTGTATTTAATAAATATTCATGTGATAGCCTCTGTGTTTGTTACGCAACAACATGTTAAATTCATGATTTGTATCCATTTCATATCCTTTTAGCACCCCTCTGATGAATGGTGAGGTGGATGGTGAGGGTTTGAAAAACGGTTGTTCACCGTTCCTTTACGTTTGACTCCGCATGAGTGAGGAGGACGTTTGATCTGCGAGGAAATGTAGCCTACATGGACAATCATTGACTAATTATCTCTTTGCTTAGCCTAAGATCATTTCATGATTCATGCATTTACTTTGCCTAACGTTTTTCTGTGGGTTGCTGAATTGGGTGACAAGATGTTGTCTATTCTTGCATGGATGTGCACACATGAGAAACTTGATGCCAACTGGTCTGATGAAGGTATAGTGCAGACAATGAATTATCATTTCATTTGAATAAAGTGAATAAAGTAACTCCTTTCAATGAATATGCCAGAGACACATTTGAACCGGAATCCACTGTAGCCTACCTCACAAATGAAAAAAAATGTTTTCCATAAGCAGAATTTCAAGTTTTATATGGCATCCAGGAGTTCAGACTAAGGAGTACAGACTATGGGCAAAATACTAATAGCCTAATGCAATACTTTTAATTTGAATGTATGTCATGCATAATAAATTGTGTGATGAACACACAGGCAGGTAGATTCATTGTATGAGTGACACAACTCATCCCCACGTGGGAAATAAAACATGACACTGCACTGAGATTGCATCAGATAAACCCATGTCTGTGGGGAAATATGGGGATGAATGAGACACGCCAACTGGTGGAAGGTGAGAGAGGGAGAGAGAGCGAGAGAGAGAGACAGACAGACAGAGAGAGAGACAGAGCGAGAGAGAGACGGAGAGAGACAGAGCAAGAGAGAGACGGAGAGAGACAGAGCAAGAGAGAGACAGACAGAGAGAGAGACAGAGTGAGAGAGAGACAGAGCGAGAGAGAGATGGACAGAGAGACAGAGCGAGAGAGAGACAGAGCGAGAGAGAGACGGAGAGAGACAGAGCAAGAGAGAGACAGACAGAGAGAGAGACAGAGTGAGAGAGAGACAGAGCGAGAGAGAGATGGACAGAGAGAGAGAGAGACAGAGCGAGAGAGAGATGGACAGAGAGAGAGAGAGAGAGACGGAGAGAGAGAGACAGAGCGAGAGAGAGAGAGAGAGAGAGAATACTCAGTGGGATAGTCAGAGAGAGGGACTCTGCCAGGATCCTCACTCTAGGGGCATGGGGAGTGGCTTCCTTTAAGGTGGAACTTCAGACACATAGGCTATACTTGGCCTAATGGATTACACGAGTTAGTTCAAATTCAATCAGTTCAATGCACTGTACTGATATATGACTTCAAAACGACTGTAGTTTATTCTAATAAAAATTGTTTTTTGGGGTGGATTTAAATGCCAGTTCAACTTCAGAATGTAAAGAATGTAAAGCAGACTGCCATCTACAAGATATTAACTCCTGGTAAAACAAGTTCATCTTCTCCTATTCTCCCTGCTGTATTTGTAAATGTGAATTGCAGACCATAATAATAGCAGCTTAAGAAACTCAACCCTAAAACAGTATAGCAGTGCTTTATCTTACTCGGTCCTGCATTTCCTGACAGACAACATAGTAGTACACGACTCACGTCATGCAGTGGTGTAAAACACATATAATATGCTTCTAATCGCCTCGGTCCACCTTAAATAAAAGGCTGGACGTGATTAAGCAGCACAACCTGCTTCCTCTCCACTGTGCTGCAGAGAACCTGCCTCAACGCTGCACTCATCCCGGCTGTGGCTAGCCTATAAAATCTAGGACGAGCAGAGCTGAAACCTCACAGCTACAGACAGGGGACAGCTCCGTGGTGCTGAAACCAACTGCCTGAAAACAAACTCAGCGGCTGCAACACCACACACATGTCAGGAAACATGCCTGGAATCAGGGAGGGACACTCTTGGCAACTTTTCCTACTTTCTTTCTTGGTTTTGGAGGGGTCAACGCAAGATTTCGGACAGACCCAGTTTATTTGCACGTCTGTGCCCAAGGATGTGGACTTGTGCGCGGCTACGATGCAGAACAGCGGTCCGGCGGAGGATTTGAAGACGACGGTGATGCAATTGAGGGAGACCGTGTTACAGCAAAAGGAGACCATCATGAACCAAAAGGAGACAATCAGGGAACTAACGTCCAAGTTGAGCCGGTGTGAGAGCCAGAGTCTGCCCGAGGCGGGAGCGGGAGGCCGGAGAATAGTACCGGGCGCCAAGAACACTATGGGGGACGTATCAAGGGGTCCTCAGGACACTCTCGCTCAACTAGGACAGACTTTACAGACTCTCAAACAGAGGTTGGAGAATCTTGAGGTATGCATTAGCGTTTGTTTGGCCTCCCTATTTTGACCTAGTAATTTGGAATGCAGTTTGAGCTTTCAATCAACTTTTAATCCATTCTACGCGTTTCCAATCGGCTCGGTTGGTTGTATAGCACATAGTGCTCAATGTGCTAGTTATAAGTGCTCTATATAGTTGTGAATTGCTTACTATAGGGTTATTTCAGTCCAGTCACTAAAGCTATAGACCTATTTAAAGCTCTTTTTCCGCATCCAGCCGTAAAGTGATTACTCTAGAGCACTACATAAAGCCGCACCACACTCCTGATAAGGACAGACAGACGCCTCATCTTTGGACCCATTTAGGCATTTGATGGAAATTGCCGAGGCAGTAAGCCCTCCACAAACGAGCTAAGCACCAGAGCTTTACCCACGACGAGCCCCGCCTCGTGCATGTAGGAGTGTTAATTTAAACCCGAAGTTATTTTAATCGTCCCATCTTGTCTGTTCCTATGTCCTTGTTCCGTTGTACAGCAATACAGCCGAAACAACGGTACCGCCCAGGCGAATAGTCTGAAAGACCTGCTTCAGAACAAGATTGATGATATGGAGAAGCAGGTGCTGTCCCGGGTCAACACCCTGGAGGAGACCAAACCGGGTCAGAAAAACGATACGGACCAGCGGAACCGAGTGGAGTCCACGCTGACTTCCATGCATCACCGGATAACGGACCTAGAGAAAGGTGAGTGAGCTATCAGGCAAAGATCCTGCCCAAATGTACACAGTCAATATAATAGTTATGTTCATGTGAATGCTTGCTTATACAAACGACTAAACTGATTAGATTATTTTTATAATAATTTGCGCATAAAGTTTTAATAGTAAAAAAAATAATCATCCAAATGTGGTGGAATTGGCTCACTCAATTGTTTATGTCTAAAACAATGCCCATTTCTAAAAACAACCCTGCATTTCACTTGGTTAATTGCCTGGTCCACATGAGGAATCACTACAAACCCGCAGACCACAGTAGCTTGTCAATACAGACAGTGCCGCAGCACAGCTCTCACCACAGTGCGTAATGGGAGATGGGAGATGGAGAGAGGGAGGTAGCTGCATTGCTTTGCATATCTCATATTAACACAGTGATGCCACGCTGGGATAATAATTAACGTGGCATGGCGCGACAGCCAGTGATCGCTTTATTTCCAGCGACTGTGAACGAGAGTCGTTGGTTTTGTAGGGGACATAGCGGCGCAGGAACTTTACCAGAGGGTTTTTAACGATGTGCGCAGTGCTTGATAAAGCGTGCACAGTGTTGGAGACAGACAGGCGCATTTTGGAACATCAATCAAGGTTTAGTTCCTTACTGACGATCCCAAAGGGATGGGGAGGAAGGGATGGCGCGTGTGTGTGAGTGAGAGAGAGAGAGAGAGAGGGAGAGAGAGAGAGCAATTCCCTGTTTGCCCTGCTCACGTGGTCACATCATACCGCAGATAATAGGTTAGGAGAGAGATACACAGTCTGTTCTAAGCCAATTATATAAATCAGAGCATCGTCAAACAAAAAAAAAGGAGAAAACCTTAAATTAGGGATCGAACATCTCTACTGGTGGAGCAAACCATGTATACGAATAAATCAATCAATCAATCACATGATATGACATAACTGACTATAACATAGGCCTATGAGTGCAATGTCAATGATATAAATCACTGAAAGGTAAACAAGTAGGCCTATGTTTCGTCCGCAGGTGGGAAAGACAACAGACCACTGGACAAGTTCCAGCTGACATTCCCGTTGAGAACCAACTACATGTACGCCAAAGCCAAGAGAACCCTGCCGGAGATGTATGCCTTCACCGTGTGTCTGTGGATTAAATCTAACGCGTCGCCCGGAGTGGGCACACCGTTCTCCTACGCTGTCCCAGGGCAGGCCAACGAGCTGGTGCTGATTGAGTGGGGGAATAACCCGATGGAGATACTCATCAATGATAAGGTAATGATCGCAGATGGCAATTGCATATTATACACAGCAGTTGGTAATGGGCTAAATGGACAGATCGCCATGCGTAAATGTGGTGTGCCAGACTAGCAAATTAAACTACGCAGCATTATGCAATGTCTGGGAAAGTTATGGAGACGTGACAAGCAACTTAATTATACAAATGTTGCATTTACAGCCAGTGCTATGTCTGAAAACATTCAGAACCGTAGCAATCATTAGTTCTAGGCCAGGCCTATTTGAACATTCATTCATGGGTGCGCTGTCCATGCTGCAGGTGGCCAAGTTGCCGTTCATCATCAACGACGGGAAGTGGCATCACATCTGCATCACCTGGACCACGCGCGACGGGATGTGGGAGGCGTTTCAGGACGGAGTGCTGCGGGGCAGTGGAGAGAATCTGGCGCCATACCATCCCATCAAGCCGCAGGGAGTCCTCGTATTGGGACAAGAGCAGGTAAGAGGGTTCACTAAATGAGGATGAACTAACTTTAGATTACATTGGTATGCAAGTCGTGATATATTATGGAGATAAATGGCCTGGGGGAAATAATTATATCCATTAGTAATGAAAATATTAGAGCACGTTTTCTCTCCAATGATCAAAGGGAGGAATATTCAAGTGATGGGAAAGTTGAGAGACCTTAACGAAATTGTCAATTAAGACGTAGCCATCTAATTAAGGCCCTCGAGCAAGATATCGTAGAATACCCCCACTCAGTTGGGACAATGCCCAATCCACTTCAAATACAAAAGTGGCAAATCTGTAGCAATTAAAGTGTAATAGGCATATCTTGTCATGAAAAGCAAATAACGTGTTAATGGTTAAATTTGTGCTTCGGTTGTGGTGGATCTGTCACGAAGAGCGGCTGCTTTTTATTATAGTTTTATGATAGATAGAAATAGAAATCAATGCATTTCCATGGTATAGGACAATTGTATTCCCTCCTAATACAGTACAGGATGATTAGCTTATTACACACATTTGTAATAGATTGGCCATGCGTAAAAGAAAGGCTGCGCGGGTACCCACAATTCGCGCCACTAACCTTGAACTTGTTATCTTGTTGCTCCACAGGACACGCTGGGGGGAGGTTTCGACGCCACACAAGCATATGTGGGTGAGCTAGCAAATCTCAACATGTGGGATAGGAAGCTTTCCATCGGGGATATTTATAACCTGGCAACCTGCAACAGTAAAGCGCAAACTGGCAATGTATTCTCTTGGTCGGAGTCCAACATTGAAATATTCGGTGGAGCTACCAAGTGGACATTCGAGCCGTGCCGTGCGCTCAACTGAACTGCATTTCGACATGAAACCAAGGCCAATCCGACTTATCTGTATTTCTTTTGAGCTTCTGCCGTTCTTGTCTTCGTTATGACGTTCGTTACAGACTATTTGGTATTTATTTAATGATAAGCTTATACCTGGGATTTCTATTAGATAATTATGTACGAAACAACTTTTTTTGATCTTGAGAAAAATCTAATTCGTCTTGGAAACCTCAGTTGGACAGTGTTGGTATCTGTTTGTTTGGTTTTCTATTGGAGTTTTGTTGCAAGCGCACTTTAGCTTTTTTGATTCGCTTATTTTGTCTTGGACTGGCAGCTGGGCAATCCACGCCTTATGTTGGACAATTCACAGCACAGTGCGAAATGTATGGAGCCATCCTCTAGAGTGGAACTCACGCTGTCTGTCCAAGTATTGTCAGTATTTGACGCCGTGAAATGATAAAGCACCCTCCAAATCCCTCAAACCCCCCCCCCCCCGGATCTTGCACTGTGAATGACGAGAGCCATGTAGAGAGAGGACGCCGAGGGTACGTTGAAGGACACTGCAAGTCGGACTGTAAAAAATAATTTGTAACTGTCGTTCGCTTCAAAGTGTCTCCTGTAAACCCTGTAAAGGAATGTCGTTAATTGCCAACATGCAATAAAGCCTGGGTGCCTTGGGCTGGTGCAAATATTCAGCGCATACGTTTTATGTTGCAAATTCTATGTATTGTTTGTTTTGTATTTATTTTGAGGGAGGGTGGGAGAGTTTCTTGTTATTATTCGGATAAATGTAATTGAATTGAAGTTTGTTCACGGATATGATGACGTGTTTGGGCAGGTGTTTGTACTACCGGTATCTGTATTCGGGAATGTTACGGTGTCTGTATAGTAACAGCATGACTGAGTGACAAAACGCTGCCACATCTGCTTGACTATCCTTTCTGGGACTGGGTGGTTTTCTACTGGATTGTTATATGCTCCAAGCATGGCAACATTGAAAGATATGAAAAATATATAATTTTTGTAATAAAATTGTGATACATAAGAGTTAAACGTGTATTCATGGGCTGGCATTAATCGTATGCAGCAAAAGATGTGGATGAAAAGAGAGAAAGAGAGAGCGGGAAAATGTGGGAGAGAAAGAGAGAATGATAATTATTGCTAGTTAAATCTGCTTTAATCTTGTCACATGGTGTAGGAGAAAGACGTTAGCGCTGGATAAGTGAAAAAAACGCCTGAACTCAGACTGAAGGTCAGAGAGGTGCTGGGTACAACTGAAACAGTGTGTGTGGTGTGTCTTTTTAGCTGACTGCAGAAGACAACACTCCCAAATGCTTTGTGGTGTGTGCGTGCGTTTGAGGCCCGCGCAGTCCGCCATAATGAAAGCGAGGCTGTCGAAAGAAGAAAACGCCTAGTCATATCACTCCCCTTTGCGATAGTCAGTTCAATCGGTTGCGATGCAATCTGAACCAAACCTACAGAAAGCGCCATGCTATACTGTAGCCTATACTGCTCTATGTTGTTCTGTATCAGTTTACAGTGTTGTGTTAAGTGCCACCCTCTCCTATCACATACATCATGTAACAAAACACTGCAGTCCTGGATGCTGATGGTCTTGTACTTTGACAGTTACTGCATTGAGCTGAGTCAGTTATTATTCGTTATCACCCACGTATCAGATGGTGTAACAAACATCTCAGAGAAGGACCCACATTTAACTCTGCCTCTTGCAGCATGGCTTTTGGAGAAATTGTGCAGCCTGCACCATCATGCTTGGCTTGCTGTTACCATAGAAACCTATGGCTTTACTCCTAAATCACGTGGGTAGTTAGTTATCCAGAGGGAGAACTGGGAGGGAAGGTCTCATGAAAGACCAGTTAGAAAAATGATCTTCCCTGAGAGCCAACATTGATCAGATAGGAGCAATGAGCAGCTGTAGGCCTTAGTTAGTAGGTAGCCAGAGGGAGAGATGGGAGATGTAGTCCCTGACAAAAAGAGAAAGAGGTCCCTTGAGGGGACAGACGCTCATTAGTTCGGACAGAACATTCACACACAGCCTCACTGACCCAGAGACTCATTCTCCCAAGGTGCACTACATCTTACCCAAGGTCAAGAGCCTAGTAACAAAGTAATGAGGTGGGAGCTCTCCCTTAGAGAACAGGCGCCCTTACTCTTCTCACTATCATCCTTTCACCCTCATACAGAACACACACCAAACTGGACTGGTTACACCCGAGGCCTGTTTCTGATGGGTCGAGAGAGTACATTGGACTGGTAAACAATGCTGGAGAAGGGTTGGAATTGCACAATGAGTCTTGGGGGTGGCCTAAAACTAGTGGGTTGAAGCAACAGTAATTCAAAAACTTATGGGGGAGCTCGTTTTACACTATCAACACAGGGAGCCAGGGGCGTCATCCATCCATTATTTTAGAGGGGGCGCAAAGTAAGTTAGGATGGAGGGGGGTGGGTCCGGAGGGGTGCTGATAAATCTGAGAATTGAGCATTTTTGAAACACCTGAACAGATTTTAACTGATCTACAGCCATAATCATTATGCCTATTTCTTTGTCAAAATATTTGTATTTTTCTGCATAGGTTATATAAGCATACCTCTTTACCTGTTCAATTTAAATTTTAATTAAAGATGCATATTGATTCTTTAAGAACCTTTATGCCTTAGGAGATTAGTACAACACTGGTATATAGCATCATAGCCCAAGAATTAAAGCAATTTTTGTATTTTTTGAAGTCTACTGTACCAACCTTTCCAGCAGGCATGCCAGCTAAGATAGTTTGACAAGCTACTCTAGCTTGATAGATAGCCTGAAATGCCTTGGTAGCTAGTTAAGAGGTTGGTAGGTTGGGAAGCTATCTAGCTGGATAGCTAAAGCAAACTTCATACATTTGCTACAGTAGGAGGCTAGTATTATAGAGAAACAACAAAACATTTTCCTTTTATTTATTTATCAAGAAGGAATCAATAGGCTACATAGCTTACGAGTCATGCCCATCACTGGCAGCTAAAATCAAATCAAACGCTCTGTGTGGTCACTCAACATTCTCTTTCCTCCACTAATGATACTGTCTGCATGCACTAGAGCCCTCAAACTCAACTCTGGACATCGAAGCCAGTTCCACTGCGTTCTTTCATTTCCCCCCTCTCATCAGGGACTGAATTAGACCTGGGACACCAGGTGTGTGCAATTAATGATCAGGCAGAACAGAAAACCAGCAGGCTCCGGACCTCGTAGGGTAAGAGTTGAATACCCCTGCACTAAAGCATCTAGCGTCCTGTCTAGCATAGCTTTTCTCCATGGTACACCTTGGAAGGAACCACTTACTAGGGAGAATGGGGGGAGGGGGTACTCTATGCCTGGTCCAGTAAGTGTGCCCCCTCCGCAAAATGCCACTGACAGATCTTTTTATCTATAATTATGATAAAACGTGGTCTTAAAATGACATTTGTAATCAATTTAACCTCAGAAAATGTTTAAACAGGACAAATCTGAGGGGGCACTTGGCTTTGTGCCCCATATGGGCATGACACCTCTGCAGGGAGCTCCCCCTGCTTTGCTATGGGAGTGCCCAGCCCTCTTGAAAACCCCTGTAAATTCTCTGCTATGTTTCACTCAATATATTTATTTAGTCCAGGACTAGGACATGCTACACACTCAAATCACTAGTCAACAAATCACCAAGCCTGTGATTAGTTTACGCTGGCGTGCTACTACTGAAATAGATTAGAAGTGGAAGTGTCTGGGTGGCCTGAGGACAGGGTTGAGAATCACCCACACAGCACGTTGACAAGGGATGAGGCTCCACTATACTGTCCAAACAACAGCAGGATCAAAGGAGAGGAGAGGAGGGAGGGTGATCTACAGTACTGCCACAGTATCGGTTTATAGCCAGCCTCTCAGTTGACGTCACCACAAAGCACCCGTCAATGGCCGACTGGCCATGCCGTCATAATCACTGGGGCTGCTGCTTACTACGCTGCTCACTAATTCCCTGCTAGCGTAATGCTGCTAAGCTGTAATGGGTGTAGTGCATTGCTAGAGTACGACCGTGCATTGCTAGAGTACGACCGTGCATTTGTGAAGTGGTCATCTGAATATTCTTTGCGCCGGGAGACGTCATCAATTGTACCAGGCAGACATTCCCCTGAAAAATGTAAATAACTGATCTGAAAAGCTGATTTTATTTCACCTTTATTTAAATAAGCAAGTCAGTTAAGAACAAATTCCTATTTACAATGACAGCCTAAGAACAGTAGGTTAACTGCCTTGTTCAGGTGAAGAACAACAGATTTTTACATTGTCAGCTCAGGGATTTGATCTTGCAACCTTTCAGTTACTAGTCCAACGCTCGAACCACTAGGCTACCTGCCGCCCCTGATAGAAATCAGTCAAAGGATAAATCTATGAAAGACATGAAATCTTATATATAACATGATATGTTTCCTGTCAAACTGACCTAGACTTGAATTGATCCGGATAACTGTAATTTCAGATCCTAATTTAAGTAATTAGTAATTAACCAATCCATAAATCAATGCCCTCAATCTTAATTCAAAACAGACAAACCATGAACTAAAATAACAAACTCTACAAGAACAATATGAAAACAGTAATAGACTTTAGTGTAAGGATTTTTGCCAAGGGTTGTTACATATGCTGCTTTTATATGCTGAGTTACATTAGATCATATTTTGCTGGGCAAGCACCATTTTCCAGGGCACCTCCCTTGCCTATATGTAAACATCTGTTATTTCTCATACCATAGAGGTCACCATAAGGTGCCCTACTTCCCAATTCAGGCTCCATCCCTCTTTATAGAGCTACGTTTTGTAATCAGTGTTCCACAATGCAATTGATCTCCAGTCAACCGCACATTAATAACTATCTGGAATGAAAGAATCAGCCAGAGAAATATTGGTTCACCCGTACAGTTTCTCTCAGCATTGAGCACTGACCTGGAAAGCTCCCGGAATGCTATTTTTCGCTTTACAATGCAGTGCTGCTATAAATACAATGGGCAATGATAGCAATTTTATTTCAAGGATAATGGAACATAAGTTATGAAGAAAAGAACATGATTTATGTCATTCTCCAACAAAGACACAACTTGTTCTATGCAATGATACACAAAACGTGACACGCTATGTTATGTCAGTTCACCACAAAACCAGTGATCCCTGTCAACTAATGTACGCCACAGCCGTAAATGCCACCATATCAAGATTGATCTGGACGATTTTAACAATATTTCAATGTAATGTTCGGTTCACCTCACCACAAAAACCAATAACCTCTGTCAACCAATATTACCATATCCATTGACAATACCAGTAAGATTCATGGTGCCTCCCCAGAAATGTAAATCTTTCCTAGGGAGGATTTTTTTTTTTGTCAGATTGAGTGGATAAAGAGAGGAAGTTTCAGCTGTCTCATTAATTCATAACCTGTTCCTGGTGGCACTAGTCCCTGGGAGGAATATGAATAATGTTTTAGTCCAGAGGAGCAGTCATACCTCTTGTTGGCGCAGGTAGCACAAACTTGCACAACACCATGCACCATAATGAGAGCCTGGGGTTGCTGTGTTAAAACATGCAAATGCAAAATGCAAGGAAAATCTGAAAATCCCATCCCAAAACACTTTTTCCCCCCACACTCCCTTTTGTATTGTGCACTGCAAGGCCTTTTTAATACAGATGTATGATCTTAATTCGATCACCCTGTTGCAGGAGAACTTTCCTGCAATGCAGGAAATTTAAAATGTGCAGTATTTAAAAATGTAATAAAATGTATGCACTCCACTGTAAGTCGCTCTGGATAAGAGCGTTTGCTAAATGACTAAAATGTAAATGTAAATGCAGTATATTTGAGGTTTAAAAAGGCTTCACGTTTGTAATTTCCACCATTACGGAAAATGTATCAACCCCTAAAAAAATGTCAATTTATTATTATCCACATAATAATTCACATTTTCTGTTGCTGATGCATTATTATGAAGATCCAACATCTGTATGCAGGGCTGTCAGTGTGTTATTTCAGCCTGTGCAACATGCAGGCAACAGTTCCCTCTTTTATCATAACTGCACTGAGCAGAAGGGCGATTCTACTAACAGCTGAGGACTAAAAGTTGACCATCCAACTCAGCCGAGTCTTTAAAGAGAGATAAAGAGAGAAAGCCACACCTCCCTCCCTCCCTCCCTCCCTCCCCCCCCTCCTCCTCCTCTCTTCTCTCATCTCTCCTCTCCTCCTCTGGTCCTCTCACCATGGAGAGGCAATCACAGAAGGGAGCACGAGCTTGGCTCGTGGCATTTAACGAGCAGCGGAGTCTTCCGGGCTGGATGCAGGCTGGGATAATGAGCCCGCTCACAGGTAAGGTCAGGATCCATGTGGTTCTTCCTCCGTTATAGGGAGTCCTCTGACGGCACAGCTCCACTACAGTTGGACAGAGACTGGAGAAAGCGAGAGAGAGAGAGAGAGCGAGAAAGAGAGGAAGCGAGAGCGAGAGGGAGATTCTCTGGCTTCCGATTCCAACCCAAAACGTAGACTAGAAGAAACATTACTGGCCTTCTGTGTCCATTGCTCTCTTTTCTGATTCCTCAGACAGACATCCTTCCATCAGAGGTAAGACGAATGTCGATGTTGGGTGTGAGTCAACCCAAAGACAAGCAGAAGAAGCATATCTATCCTGAATGAGATCCTTACGTTGCAGACTTTGTCCACTCCAAGTTTGACCCACTCGAATGCTGTATCCACTCGAATGCAGGATGGATGGTATTAGTGTCAGTCAGTAAAGGCTGAGCTATAGGTCCACAGATGGAAGATCTCTATGCCTGCGGCTCTCTGACCTCTCAGGTGAATTCACAGTTCAGACAGGTCCAGCCCAGTGGTTCTGACCAGCTGTTATTGGCTGTGTACCAGACAACACTGCCCAGACACTGGGCAACACGGTCAGTCGGATAGCTGTGGAAGCCTGGCTAAAAGATGGTACACAGGCCAATATAACCTCTCTCTCTCTCTCTCCCCCTCCCCCTCCCTCCCTCCCTCCCTCCCTCCCTCCCTCCCTCCCTCCCTCCCAGGGGAGCCAGTTACACACCATATCTCACAGAAACAGGTCATCCACCAGAGGAGGCGAGTGATTTCCATAATAGGAAAAAAAGCTGACATTGAACTGATCCTTGCATTGACTAAACAGTGCTGAGAGAAGAGGAGAGGAGAGGAGGGGAGAGGATGGGAGAGGAGAAGAGAGGCCGGGAGAGGGGAGGAGAGAAGGGGAGAGGAGGAGAAATCACAGGAACCTAAGGAGGCGTGAATGCATGTGTATAGAAAACCCCAGGAGAAGGCTATGTGGGACGAATGTGGTCTGTCACCAATGGTGACCACCTAGAGCTAGAAAGAGGAAGGGTGTAAAGTGAGCTATGCAATCTCCCTAAGGTCCCTCAATTATGCGCTTTCACATATTCAAGGTCACTTGTAGCAGAAGCGACCTTGGCTGTAGTGTAGGCATTAAGGGCATTTGATAACACCTTCTTTACCACAGCTCCCCCTTGAGTGATCACAGCTCTGAAGGCAGAGCTTGCCTGTGTGTGACCAGGACTCAGCGGGAGAAAGGGGAAGAGAGGGTAGAACGAGAGGTGGAGCTAGAGAGGTAAAGCGAGAGGTAGACAGGTAGAGAGAGAGAGGTAGTGCAAGGTAAAGAGAGAGAGCGTTAGAGAAAGCATGCTATGGAGGGAGAGGTAGAGTGAGAATGGTAGAGGGAGCGTTAGAGAAAGCATGCTATGGAGGGAGAGGTAGAGGGAGCGCTGTGGGACGGGGGTCTGATGACAGTGGAATGGAATATGATAGAAGCCGTTGGGCCGGTAGGCACATGCTGTACATATTCCATCTCACAGCCAGATCGGGGAATGCCGATGATGCCAGCCCCCCCATCCCTCCCTCTGTGCCCGAGCGCCGCAATAGCAGCATGAATAATTGAACATTGAACGAGCCCGATTCGGGGATTGGAGAATTTCTGTTGCGGATATCTTGCTGGTGAGGCGGCAGTCGTAGAGACAGCAATAACTTTTTCCAAACACCCCCCCGCCACAAACCACCCGGGATTCAATAGCTTGTGTGGAGGAGAGGGGTTATCTACATGGGAATACACACACGAAAACAACAAACCCACAAATCCTCTCCCCGGAGGAGATCTGCTAGCTAACTGCTGGAGCTGGCAGTTCTATTCATCTCTACAGTACAGTACCTGCAATCTGATTAGAGTACTGGAATGTAATCATCTGTGTGGACTGGAGACCTTTTGTTCACCTGTGGGGAACATTTAGCTACATCGGTAGTTGAGGAAACTTGTGACCCACAGTAATTAAAGAGACGGTAGTCACACTCAAACACACGCGGAGGTATACACACACACACACACACACACACACACACACACACACACACACACACACACACACACACACACACACACACACACACACACACACACACACACACACACACAACACACACACACACACACACACACACACACACACACACACACCCATCTGGGCGCTGCACCCCGGCAGGCCCGCCATAATTAGGTCAGTCGTAGGCTGTGCCAGCCGCTCATATGCACGCACGTACGCCACACACACACACACACACACACCCACATCTCCTTAAAAAGTTACTTCTCCAAGAAGAATTGCGATGTCACCTGTCTGTAGTGTGAGCAGGCATACTGAGTCAGAGAGAGACTGTCTGTAGTGTGAGCAGGCATACTGAGTCAGAGAGAGACTGTCTGTAGTGTGAGCAGGCATACTGAGTCAGAGAGAGACTGTGTCTGTGTGAGAGAGAGAAAGAACGAAGAAGAGTGTGTGTGTATGTGTGTCTGTGTGTGTGTGCATCTGTGTGTGTATGTGTGTGTCTGTGTGAGTATGTGTGGGTGTCTATGTGTGTGTGTGTGTGTCTGTGTCTGTGAGTGCCTGCCAACCTGTATCTCGGGCCTGATGTAAATTCCAATTTGTGCAGCAGATAGACCAGACAGAAGGGCTTTTTAGGTAAATGGGTCTGTAATCAAATAGCAGCAGGTGTAACCTCCTTAATTGCGCATCTGTTATTTTAAAGGTCACGGCTATTGGGCACAACTGGTGAATAGGGAAATAGAGGCAGAACTTGCATTCAAACTCCTTTCCCAATGATTAGCAGTCTAATGGACTAAGCCTAAAACAGGCGGCCCACATGCTAGCACACTAAACCCCGGAAAATGAGGCAGCGAGGGGGTTAGCTACTAAGCTACTACATGGCAACTATGGTACTTAGTATATACACACACAGTTCTGGCTGCCACAATATCAGTGTCTAGACTTTTCAATTCAGTAAAGCTTTATTGGTAGAAACCACAGTAGATGTGTAGATATTGCCAAAGCAGATGAGTTTTGGAAAATAAATGAAAATAACTTTGGATCACATGTTCTGGAGTGCAGAATTCTATCAACAGAATTGACCCTTTCTATTTCTTTACACTATATAATATTTTGGGACTGAGGCCTGGCAGACAAGAGAAGGAGAGACAGTATCAAAGACTGTAATTCAGGAGCTGAGGGAAATCCAGGCAGAGGGAACAACATGGGACTGCAGTACTGACTAACACTAAAATGACTCCATACATACCCTTCAAACAGATAGCGAGAGAGACAAAGAGAGACAAAGACAGATAATAATACAACACACATACAGTCTTGAAGACATCACAGACAAAATGCTTAGGGACTGATGCAGGGAGGAATCAGAAGGAATTAAACGAAGAGAGAAAGATGAAGAAAATATAGAGAGTCAGACCTGAGGAAGCCCTGAGAGATAAAGAGACCTGAGGAAACCCTGAGAGAAAAAGAGACCTGAGAAAGCCCTGAGAGATAAAGATACCTGAGGAAGCCCTGAGAGAGAGTGAGATCTGAGGAAGCCCTGAGAGAGACCTGAGGAAGCCCTGAGAGAGAGAAACACCTGAGGAAGCCCTGCAAGAGAAAGATACCTGAGGAAGCCCTGAGAGAGAGAGAAACCTGAGGAAGCCCTGAGAGAGAGACAGACCTGAGGAAGCCCTGAGAGATAAAGAGACCTGAGGAAGCCCTGAGAGAGTGAGACCTGAGGAAGCCCTGAGAGAGACCTGAGGAAGCCCCGAAGGACAGACCTGAGGAAGCCCTGAGAGAGAGAAACACCTGAGGAAGCCCTGAAAGAGAAAGATACCTGAGGAAGCCCTGAGAGAGAGAGAGACCTGAGGAAGCCCTGAGAGAGAGACAGACCTGAGGAAGCCCTGAGAGAGAGAGAGACCTGAGGAAGCCCTGAGAGAGAGACAGACCTGAGGAAGCCCTGAGAGAAAGAGACCTGAGGAAGCCCTGAGAGAAAGAGACCTGAGGAAGCCCTGAGAGAGAGACCTGAGGAAGCCCTGAGAGAGAAAGAGACCTGAGGAAGCCCTGAGAGAGAGTGAGACCTGAGGAAGCCCTGAGAGAGACCTGAGGAAGCCCCGAAGGACAGACCTGAGGAAGCCCTGAGAGAGAGAAACACCTGAGGAAGCCCTGAAAGAGAAAGATACCTGAGGAAGCCCTGAGAGAGAGAGAGACCTGAGGAAGCCCTGAGAGAGAGACAGACCTGAGGAAGCCCTGAGAGAGAGAGAGACCTGAGGAAGCCCTGAGAGAGAGACAGACCTGAGGAAGCCCTGAGAGAGAGACCTGAGGAAGCCCTGAGAGAGAAAGAGACCTGAGAAAAAACTGAGGGAGAGAGAGAAAGGTACTGGAGCACTTATTCTTGCACATCTGGTGATTACGGTTGAAAACATCAGGTTTGACCTTATGAGTTGGAACCATGGCGTCGTGGAGGAACCATCCCCTCCCCTTACACTAATATCATGACGTTGGCCTGTGGGTAAGGCTTATGACCCCCCCCCCATAAATACCTTTCTCCCATCCCTCTCTCTCTGACTCTACTGAAGGACTCTTGAATAGCCTTTGTTAAACATAGAGAGTCTGGGAACATCAAACAAGTGGGGGGAAAGGAACCATATTTCGGTAATAGAACCAGTTGAAAATATGCATTGGTACTTAATGAATATGATGTCAGTTCGGTTGTCATCTGAGACATTATGACTGATGACAGGACGACATAAACTGTACCTGGGAAAGTCTACACATTCTAGTTATCAGATTCACATGGAATTGTTGTGCAATTTAAATGTTTGAATATGAAACTATTTGTGAAAAGATTAAATGTAATTTTAGCTTCCAAATGAGAGAATTGGGTTTTCATAAGGTTAGAGCCCTGCTCAATCAGTGGCCCGCCCCTGTGAAGAGACATGGGTTATAAACAATGAAACACACCCCTCTCTCCCTCCACTATATAAGCCCTTGACTAAATGTAACCATCTATTCCGAGGACGAAAGGACGACAGTCCATACGTTAAAAAGGACTAATATGTCAACTACAGAACTAAGCCAACCTCAGCGTGAGCTTTGGTTGTGAATGGTATGAACTTTGAACTCTTATTCACTAAAGAAGTGAGACATCCTAGCCGTTGAGTTAGCAACATCAGCTGTAAACGTAGGCTAGGAAAGGACGGACGACGTATCCAGCATACACACAACGAAGATACTACAACGTATCCAATTTACCACCAGAGACATTCTTCCGAGGACAGCATGATCTCTGTTGGGCAACACGACCAGCATCTACGACCAACCTACCGAAGCACAGCTCAGAGTAAATATTTATTGCATTTCCCTTTTCCAAATGGGCGGTAATTTAGAATGCATAAGATACTGTATTTACGAAACTTTAGCTTCTCCCTTTGTTCCTCAGTCTTCCCGCTCTTTCATTCAAGCCCAACCCCCTCTCTTTGTGTAACAAGCCATCATACAGGTTCCGTCCACCAGGGACGTTTTCTGTATGACATCATTTGCATTCTGTGTATATGTAATTCTGTGTGATTAGTTAGGTATTTAGTAAATAAATAATTAAACCCAATTTTGTATTGCTGATTCAACTTGTTAGCCAGGGTTCATGAAGATAACCAAGAATTTACAACTTTCAGATGAGACTGAAATAAGGTGACGATTAATATTGACTGCTATTGATGTAAAATATTACTAGGTCTTTAAGAGTTTATTCGGAAGATAACAGCTCTATAAACATTCCTTCGTGGTGCCCCGACTTTCTAGTCAATTACATTTACATGATTAGCTTAATCAGGTAATATTAATTACAGAGAAAGGATTTTATAGAATAGCATGTCATATCACTTTATCCGGCATAGCCAAAGACACGACACTAATTACTTCAGTGTTGTCCCTGTGAAAGGAAACCTAAGCCCTCTGCACACTGAAAGAAATCACTTCACATACTGGCACTGGAGATGAGTTAAAACACATTTTGCCCTAGTTGCACGGGTGTGTGGGAGGGAGTGTTGTGAGTATGTACGTATGAGTGTGTGTAGTCCCGTGTAGCTCAGTTGGTAGAGCATGGCCCTTGCAGTGCCAGGGTTGTGGGTTCGATTCCCATGGGGGACCAGTACGAAGAAAGTATTAAAATGTATGCACTACTGTGAGGTGCTCTGGATGGGCCCCATCTGAACTCTATCTTAATAGACCTATGAGAGGTCACAAACACCATGGTGGCGGTTCTTGTATTGCTCCCTGGGCGAACCCCCCCTTGACAACAGCAAAAAACAAACTGTATTTTTATTCAGATATTTGGAACAACACAAATAAATAATCATAACATTTAAAACTATATAAATATGAAAATATATCTGCCATGTGCACAAACACACCTGAAGAATCCTGCTGTGGAGAAGTGGAAGCAAATGTGTCTTCATCCTCATCCTCATCCTCAGACAATACTTGTGAAGACACCTGTGTGGCTGAGGAGGTGGATGGCTCCTCATCCTGAGGCTCCGAGATCATTTCTGAAGAGGCCTGTGTGGCTGAGGAGGTGGATGGCTCCTCATCCTGAGGCTCCGAGATCATTTCTGAAGAGGCCTGTGTGGCTGAGGAGGTGGATGGCTCCTCATCCTGAGGCTCCGAGATCATTTCTGAAGAGGCCTGTGTGGCTGAGGAGGTGGATGGCTCCTCATCCTGAGGCTCCGAGATCATTTCTGAAGAGGCCTGTGTGGCTGAGGAGGTGGATGGCTCCTCATCCTGAGGCTCCGAGATCATTTCTGAAGAGGCCTGTGTGGCTGAGGAGGTGGATGGCTCCTCATCCTGAGGCTCCGAGATCATTTCTGAAGAGGCCTGTGTGGCTGAGGAGGTGGATGGCTCCTCATCCTGAGGCTCCGAGATCATTTCTGAAGAGGCCTGTGTGGCTGAGGAGGTGGATGGCTCCTCATCCTGAGGCTCCGAGATCATTTCTGAAGAGGCCTGTGTGGCTGAGGAGGTGGATGGCTCCTCATCCTGAGGCTCCGAGATCATTTCTGAAGAGGCCTGTGTGGCTGAGGAGGTGGATGGCTCCTCATCCTGAGGCTCCGAGATCATTTCTGAAGAGGCCTGTGTGGCTGAGGAGGTGGATGGCTCCTCATCCTGAGGCTCCGAGATCATTTCTGAAGAGGCCTGTGTGGCTGAGGAGGTGGATGGCTCCTCATCCTGAGGCTCCGAGATCATTTCTGAAGAGGCCTGTGTGGCTGAGGAGGTAATGGATCCTCATCCTGGCCAGTGCCAGATGGTGCTCCAAAATATTTCAGAAGTGCCCCTGAATTTGCATTGAAACACAGTATATCAGTCTGACACCCTAAATACATTTGTTGCACAATTAAATATGCATGCCATTATGCACAATTGATCAAACTTTCAGAATAGGAACCAAATGAACCATACAACCTCCTTGGTTACTTCTGAGTGGGAGACCTTCCCAGGCAGTAGCCTGCCTACCTCACAAACTAGAATCAGGGTGCCCACTCCAACAGGGGTCACGATATCATTGACGAGACATGCAAATGTGCAATAGAAAACGTATTGCGCAAATGTCACTATTCTAAACGTTTTTGTCCGGGCGCCCCGTGCCACCCCCGGCAAGATGCCGCCCTGGGCGGCTGCCCATGTCGCTTATACCTAAATCCCCCACTGCATGGTAGACACACATATTTGTAAACAAACAGGTGGAGGGGTGACTCAGGGTTTGACAAACAACATGATAAACACACATACCTGTAAACAAACAGGTGGAGGGATGACTCAGGGTTTGACAAACAACATGATAAACCGCCTCTTCACTTTTGACGCCGAGACTGGTGTTTTGCGAGTACTATTTAATGAAGCTGCCAGTTGAGGACTTGAGAGGCGTCTGTTTCTCAAACTAGACACTAATGTACTTGTCCTCTTGCTCAGTAGTGCACTGGGGCCTCCCACTTCTCTTTCTATTCTGGTTGAGCCAGTTTGTGCTGTTCTGTGAAGGGAGAAGTACACAGCATTGTACGAGATCTTCAGTTTCTTTGCAATTTCTCGCATGGAATAGCCTTCATTTCTCAGAACAAGAATAGACTGACGAGTTTCAGAAGAAAGTTCTTTGTTTCTGGCCATTTTGAGCCTGTAATCAAACCCACAAATGCTGATGTTCTAAAGAAGGCCAGTTTTATTGCTTTTTTAATTAGGACAACAGTTTTCAGCTGTGCTAACATAATTGCAAAAGGGTTTTCTATTGATCAATTATCCTTTTAAAATGCTAAACTTGGATTAGCTAACACAACGTGCCATTGGAACACAGCAGTGATGGTTGCTGATAATGGGCCTCTGTATGCCTATGTAGATATTCCATAAAAAACTGCCGTTTCCAGCTACAATAGTCATTTACAACATTAACAATGTCTACACTGTATTTCTGATCAATTTGATGTTATTTATATGGACAAAAAAAATGTGCTTTTCTTTCAAAAACAAGGACATTTCTGAGTGACCCCAAACTTTTGAACGGTAGTGTGCCTGTAAACAAACAGGTGGAGGGGTGACTCAGGGTTTGACAAACCACATGATAAACACATAGAGTTGAAGTCGGAAGTTTACCTTAGTCAAATACATTTAAACTCAGTTTTTCACAATTCCTGACATTTAATCCTCATAAAAATTCCCCATCTATTTTGTGAAGTGCACCAATCCCTCCTGCAGCAAAGCACCCCCACAACATGATGCTGCCACCCCCGTGCTTCACGGTTGGGATGGTGTTCTTCGGCTTGCAAGCCTCCCCCTTTTTCCTCCAAACATAACGATGGTCATTATGGCCAAACAGTTCTATTTTTGTTTCATCAGACCAGAGGACATTTCTCCAAAAAGTACGAACTTTGTCCCCATGTGCAGTTGCAAACCGTAGTCTGGCTTTTTTATGGCGGTTTTGGAGCAGTGGCTTCTTCCTTGCTGAGCGGCCTTTCAGGTTATGTCGATATAGGACTCGTTTTACTGTGGATAGAGATATTTTTGTACCTGTTTCCTCCAGCATCTTCACAAGGTCCTTTGCTGTTGCTCTGGGATTGATTTGCACTTTTCGCATCAAAGTACGTTCATCTCTAGGAGACAGAACACGTCTCCTTCCTGAGCGGTATGACAGCTGCGTGGTCCCATGGTGTATATACTTGCATACTATTGTTTGTACAGATGATCGTGGTACCTTCAGGCGTTTGGAAATTGCTCCCAAGGATGAACCAGACTTGTGGAGCACTACAATTCTTTTTCTGAGGTCTTGCCTGATTTCTTTAGATTTTCCCATGATGTCAAACAAAGAGGGCACTGAGTTTGAATACGTCCACAGGTACACCTCCAATTGACTCAAATTATGTCAATTAGCCTATCAGAAGCTTCTAAAGCCATGACATCATTTTCTGGAATTTTCCAAGCTGTTTAAAGGCACAGTCAATTTAGTGTATGTAAACTTCTTACCCACTGGAATTGTGATACCGTGATTTATAAGTGAAATAATCTGTCTGTAAACAATTGTTGGAAAAATGACTTGTGTCATGCACAAAGTAGATGTCCTAACCGACTTGCCAAAACTATAGTTTGTTAACAAGAAATTTGTGGTGGTTGAAAAACAAGTTTTAATGACAGATATTGTATCAAGTAATCCAACATGGTAAAAAAACAGATACACAGTACAAAGAGGAGGGATGACTCGGTGAAAGAGTGTGAGATGAGAGGAATAAAAGAGGATAAAGAATGAAAGCCAAGGGGTTGACCGATCATTGAACGATCATTGAACGATAGCACAACAAAAAACGTGATCGTGTCAAGGACTCATAAAAGTCAAGAACCATCATCTACATCCGAAATATTCGAAAAGTCAGTACAGTACTTTTATGAGTCCTTGCTTTGTACTGGAAGTTTTTATTAAGGTCAAATGCCTTGTGTCGGTTCGACTCGTACAATGTCCCAGCTACCATTTCAGATCTCTCTAGTTCTTTATCAGCGCGTGTCTGGCTGGAATATCGTGGGTCGTGAAAACCTTTCTATACACAGCAGTAATTGCCTGGCATTGAGGAAGAAAGGTTGTCTAGGTTTGAGTGGCCAACCTTTTTGATTCTCTTCCCCGGTACACATGAAGATATGAATGTGGAAAGTTATCATTCTTCGACTTGAGGAGAGAAAGAGACGGAGAGACAGAGAGACAAAGAGAGAGCGAGAGAGAGAGAGAGAGAGAGAGAAAAAGAGAGAGCGAGAGAGAGAGAGAGAGAGAAAGAGAGAGAGAGAGAGAGAAAAAGAGAGAGCGAGAGAGAGAGAGAGAGAGAAAGAGAGAGAGAGAGAGAGAGAGAGAGAGAGGAGAGAGAGAGAGAGAGAGAGATCATTTGTGTTTGGCCTTCTTACGATGGCATGTTTTATTCCTCATCTCCTGGCAACTGAATGACTGATGTTTCAAAGTCCATCTTCATTCTACCCAGTTTGACGGATCACAACCTCAGGAGGCTGAAGATTTTTGGCTTGTCACCTAAAACCCTGTCGGGCTGTATCACCGCCTGGTACGGCAGCTGCACCACCCACAACCGCAAGGCTCTCCAGAGGGTGGTGTGGTCTGCACAATGCATCACCGGGCGCAAACTACCTGCCCTCCAGGACACCTACACCACCGGATGTCACAGGAAGGCCAAAAAGATCATAAAGGACAACAACCACCCGAGCCACTGCCTGTTCACCCTGCTACCATCCAGAAGGCGAGGTCAGTACAGGTGCATCAAAGCGGGGACCGAGAGACTGAAAAACAGCTTCTATCTCAAGGCCATCAGGCTGTTAAACAGCCATCACTAACACAGGTAGGCTGCTGGCTACATACAGACTTGAAATCATTGGCCACTTTAATAAATGGATCATTAGTCACTTTAATAATGCCACTTTAATAATGTTAACATATCTTGCATTACTCATCTCATATGTATATACTGTATTTTATATTATATCTATTGCATCTTGCCTATGCCACTCTGTCATTGCTCATCCATATATTTATATGTATATATTCTTATTCCATTCCTTTACTTAGATGTGTGTGTATTAGGTAGTTGTTGTGGAATTGTTCATTTACATGTTAGATATTACTGCACTGTTGGAACTAGAAGCACAAGCATTTCGCTACACTCTCAATACCATGTGTATGTGACCAATACAATTTGATTTGATTTAACATAAAATTGTAAATGACATTTTTAGACATGTAGTGTAATAAGTCAAGCAGTTTTATCCAGAGCGACTTACAACACGTACATCAAGTGCAATCACGCAAGGAAGCTGAAGCAACCCTGCAATAACGGATTTCAAACCCACAAACAACTGCATAGTACAAGCATCATAAGGTGTCAAACCCAAGTTCTCCTGACTTATGGCTGGATTCAATCCGTATCGCTGAAGTTCAGCGCTCTAGCACGCTTGAAATCTAAAGGTCATTTCCGATTGAGCCGACGTGGGCAGCTTTACCGTGAATGCAGTCTGCGCTGACTTAGGAACATTGCCAATACATTTCTATCGCGCTGTAGCACAGCTCTTCAGGACTAGGGATCAAGCAACCCCCTCAAAGAGAGACAACGAGAGGGCACTGTGTCCCAGCCGGCCACCTACAGATAAGAGGCTGCACCAGTAGAGGGTCTCTGACAAGGACACCCATGTTAGCAAATTACAGATGGGTTTCACATAGCGCTGTCAGCTTCGACAAACACTTTCACGCAGGTCGTCTCCACAAACACATCAAAGAGCTTGTTCACTTCAATCGAGCAGAGACATGAGAGGAGTGTAGTCAGAATACCCTCCCTGTGTCCTCTCACATCCTCTCTCGCTGTCTGTCGTTGTCTCCCTCTCTGTCTCCCTCTCTGTCTCCCTCTCTGTCTCCCTCCCTCTCTGTCTGTCTGTCTGTCTCTCTGTCTGTCGTTGTCTCCCTCTCTGTCTCCCTCTCTGTCTCCCTCTCTGTCTCCCTCTCTGTCTGTCTGTCTGTCTGTCTGTCTGTCTGTCTGTCTGTCTGTCTGTATCAGCCTGTCTCTCTCTCTTTCTCTGTGCTGAGTATGAGTGAGACTGTCTGGTACTGTCTCTTCATTAGACTTGATAAGACTACAGTTACATGTTTCATCTGTTCTGAGAATGCCTGATTGCACCTCTCTTGGAGGCTGGGACCACATAAAACACTGTTTGAAGATTAAATCAAGCCAGGAAATCAAATCAACTGCAAAAACTACAGGATGAAAGATGTTTATTTTTCTTCTGGTGCAAATGGACAGCTCTTCTGAGAGCTGTTGAGTTTATGATGAGAGAACAAGAAAAGAGGTGTGTGTGTGTGTGTGTGTGTGTGTGTGTGTGTGTGTGTGTGTGTGTGTGTGTGTGTGTGTGTAAGAAAAAGAGAGAGAGTGTGTGAGTGAGTGACAGAGAGAGATGAATGTGTGTGTGAGTGACAGAGAGAGATGAATGTGTGTGTGAGTGAGAGAGAGAGAGAGAGAGATGTGTGTGTGAGTGGCAGAGAGAGAGAGAGATGAATGTGTGTGTGAGTGACACAGAGAGATGAATGTGTGTGTGAGTGAGAGAGAGAGAGAGAGAGAGAGAGAGAGAGATGAATGTGTGTGTGCTGCATTGCCAAGAGAGACAATGCAGAGAATTCCATCACTTTCAGAGCTTACGTAACCACAGTGATGAAAGAGGCAAGACTGTCAGCCCTAGTGACATGTTCTTGAACCCACCACCCTGGCGGTGCAGCATCATGCTCTACCAACTGATCTGTACACACATCAAACACGTACTGTAGGCATGTACCCACATATATAGCGTACATACGTTATGCACAATGTGAGGGTCGCTTGCAACCAAAGACTGAGTAAGGTGGAATGTTCTGGAAGGAAATGGAGGGCGCTCAACCAACGTGAGTTGAGGTGCAACCAAACTATTTTATCATCATTGAAAAGGAAAAGGTGCAACGCTTGCACACCAATACAAATGTATTATTTCATTTAAGTAACTAATAAATGCTTGGTGCGTCTGCCTTATTCATTAATAGCCTTCATCAGAATGTGGAATGTAGGTGGAATGTTCTCTCAGCAAATGTTTTATCAGTCAATTCTATTCAGTTTTAATATCAGCAAAGTGTCTTTTTTTTTATTTCAAAAGTATATTTGACACATTTTAAGGAAGTTGAATCTCCAATACCATCCCTACTTTAACTATAAGCACAGGGTTCAAAGTAACTATGACAATGAATTATTGGTGCTCAGGATCAAAACACCAAATACCAAGACACATTACACCACTGTTGTTGATTATTTTCAATCTTTATTTTTTAATTGTTGATATAAATGAAAATATATATTTTCTGAGGATCAATATAATGGAAAATAGGCAGCTTTTTATTTTATTTAACTAGGCAAGTCAGTTAAGAACAAATTCTTATTTACAATGACGGCCTACCCCGGCCAAACCCGGACGACACAAGTACACACCCTGGACAGGACACTAGTCTATCGCAGGGCCTTACCCCGAATTTATCTCTTTAATGCTGAGTGCCAAGCAGAGACTCATCGGGTCCCATTTTTTTTACAGTCTTTGGTATCAATCGGCCGGGGCTCGAACTCCCAATCTTCCAATCTAAGGGCGGACACTGAGTTGGCAACATGTAAATGTTCTTTGTCTAAGGCCCAGAGGGTCTGCAGGAGAGTGTTCAGGTCTCTCTGGCTGGCCATGATCCTCTCCATATCTTCTTTCTCGTTCACTTGCTCTTTTTTGATGTCCAGGTGCATCTCCAGGAGAACATTCAGCAGCTGCTGGCCGGCCATCTGTCTCTCCTCGGCCTCTCTGATCCTTCTCTCAAGGTCTCTCTTGTCCTCCCTCCAGCTCCTCTGAGAGGCAGAGAGGGCTGAAGGTGCATGGTGGCCTTGGTCATTTTGTCTAGCTCTTCCGTGTCTATCTCTCTCTGCATTTCTCCCCGCTTGACCATCCACCATTCTTTCTTGGTGATGGCAGTTTCCACCTGCTTCCCCAAAGTCTGGAGGGTCTCCTGGAGCTCTGTCTGCATGACCATCCACTGGTCTTCCTTGGCCTGGAGGGTCTTCTGAAGCTCGTTCTGACTGGCCACTTTACTTCCTTGGCCTGGAGGCTCTCCTGGAGAGCAATTATCTGGTTCTGACTGGACATCTCTCTCGTTTCTGCCTGACTCAGTCTGCTCTACAGTTCTATTTTCTCCTGCCTGAAAGTAGAGCGGTCTCTAGTTTTGAACGTGGTGACCCCCCTCCTCTTGAGCTCTTCCATCTCTTTCGTCCACGTCCCCTTGCAGGCCTTACAGTGGTCCAGATTCTTTCAGAGGGTGGATATATCTTTGTCCATCTCTTTTAACAGAGCCATGGACCACACCCAGAGCCATGGACCACACCCTGCGCCATGGACCACACCCAGAGCCATGGACCAAACCCAGAGCCATGGACCACACCCAGAGCCATGGACCACACCCAGCACCATGGACCACACCCAGAACCATGGACCACACCCTGCGCCATGGACCACACCCAGAGCCATGGACCACAATCAGAGCCATAGACCACACCTAGAGCCATGGACCACACCCAGAGCCATAGACCACACCTAGAGCCATGGACCACACCCAGAGCCATGGACCACACCCAGAGCCGTAGACCACACCTAGAGCCATGGACCACACCCAGAGCCATAGACCACACCTAGAGCCATGGACCACACCCAGAGCCATAGACCACACCTAGAGCCATGGACCACACCCAGCGCCATGGACCACACCTAGAGCCATGGACCACACCCAGAGCCATGGACCACACCCAGAGCCATGGACCACACCCAGCGCCATGGACCACACCCAGAGCCATGGACCACACCCAGAGCCATGGACCACACCCAGCGCCATGGACCACACCCAGCGCCATGGACCACACCCAGAGCCATGGACCACACCCAGCGCCATGGACCACACCCAGAGCCATGGACCACACCCAGCGCCATGGACCACACCCAGAGCCATGGACCACACCCAGCGCCATGGACCACACCCAGAGCCATGGATCACACCTCCTCCTCACTGGTCTTCTCAGGGTTGAATTTTTTTTGGTTTCCCCATTCTGTTGGCTGTAAAATAAACACAACATCAGCTGTTTTACAAATGGAAATATTTTCCCTTTGTCAAAGATACTGGGCCGTTGTCATGACAACCATGTCTGTGGTATTCTAGAGTTAACAACGCACTGTAAATCTATTTCTAGGCCTATTAGATTGAATTAGAATACCTTTATTTTCCCTATGTAAAAATGATCTAACACAATTCTGAATGATATTATTTGACACTAGTACAGGCCTATGCCAAATTGTCCATATTTGAAATACTAGGTTTCCGTTTTACTGTGAAATGTGACGCACGCCGATCACACAAATCTGGACAACGTGATAGACTCTGATAGAGGCTACAAGGCCTATCATAATATCGACCTAAACTGTAATATTGAGTAAAAAGTTAAAACAGCTTGGGAATAGGCTGCATTGTAAATGGTAGCGTAAGCTTCTTCTAAGTATTGATGTGTTGAAGATACTGAACTGTCTGTTCAAGCAGTTGGTACACAGGTCGGACACTCAACGGTACCACACAGAACATGCAGCCAGAGGTCTCTTCACAGTCCCCAGGTCCAGAACAGAGGCTGTGAAACACAGTATTAAATAGAGCCATGACTACATGGAACTCTCTGCCACCCCAGGTAAATCAAGCTAGCAATAAAACCAGATTCAAAAACCAGATAAATGAAGACCTTATGGCACAACGGGGACTGTGAAGAGACACAAATATTATGATATATTATGTATGGTATTATGTATTGTTACGTATATTATATATTTTATTTTGTTGCGTTTTGTTTCCTTTTTGGATCCCCGAAAGAGCAGCAGCGGCAAATTGGGGATGCTAATAAAATTCTAAATACCAAAGGCAAAAATCAACATAAGAAGAACTATTCAAGCTTATATCTTGTTCTAAATTTAAGGGTGAATGAATAATGTTTAGGCCTAATGCCTCTACGGGAATCTGAAACAGACTAGCACAATATGCCAATATGTCTTCTAAAACGCACACTCAGCACCAACAAAACTAGACACCCGGATGTACACACGGCCCCCTCTACAAACTACAAAAAAAAAAACTTACCACACACACACACACACACACACACACACACACACACACACACACACACACACACACACACACACACACACACACACACACACACACACACAGTCTGTTCTCCTCCTCCTCAACCTGGCCCGTGGTCAACTCCTGGGGCTGCAGCCCTCTGATGTGTGTGTGTGTGTATCGGTGTGTCTCGACATGTACAGTCCAATCCTGAGTTCCTTGGAGGCCGGCTGGTCCTGACCCCCCTTGCTGATCAATACTGCCCCCGATGGTAGACTCTAATCCTGTCCCTGAACCCTGCAGCGTCAGCCCCCCCTCTGCCCTTCCGCTCCGATCCCTGGGCCCAGCCAGCCAGGCACCGCACAGCCATGCCCGCAGCCATCACACACACACAGTAAGAAATTCAGGGACAGGCACACACACCCACACACCCCCACGCCGAGATGTGATGTAAGAAGTGTGTGAGTCACTCCTAAGTCTATAATGACTTACAATAACCCCTCTCACCTCACCCCAAACAGAGCCATAGATACTGTAAATCAATGGGGAAAAGTTTGTGTTTGCGTCACTCCTCTCACTAAATAGCATGTAGGCGTGGAGTATAACAGCTTCCAAACCTCACTCACCTCAACCCCACAGAGAGACATATCTACTAAACAACTCAGCTTGCTAACATGGGGAAAGGTTTGGGGAAAAATCTTTGGCTCTGACCCCCAAAATGGAAATAAAGAGCGGTGTAAATACATTCAGGGCTCAGTCGGGATTTATTTACAGGATAAAACAGCATCTCTGTGTAAAAAGTGCCCAAAACATGAGTACAGTATATACAAATATTCTGATATAAAAATACCCATAGAATATACTGTAGATATTGGGGCGGCAGGTAGCCTAGTGGTTAGAGCGTTGGACTAGTAACCGAAAGGTTGCAAGATCGAATCCCCGAGCTGGCAAGGTAAATATCTGTCGTTCCGCCCCTGAAAAAGGCAGTGTTCCTAGGCCGTCATTGAAAATAAGAATTTGTTCTTAACAGACTTGCCAAGTTAAATAAAGGTTAAAAAATACTGTAGATATAAAGATAATGCATAAAAACACTGTACATCTAATTTGAACTGTCTCTCACACACTAACAGGAACGCTGAAGGCTCTTTGGGTATCTTCTTGTTAGGCATCACTGTTGTGTCTTGCATTTCATGATGTGTCCACTTCCCAGCACTGAGGAGAGAGAAAGAGTTGACATTAGTATTTCAGCTTTGCATAACACAATACATTCTACAACAGACAACATCCCCATATAGTAAAGTAAATCCACAGTCTCAGCATACATTAGCAATAGTATCAGGAGCTGGCCTGGTTTCCCGGCTATTATAACCTTCAATAGTATCAGGAGCTGGCCTGGTATACCAGCTATTATAACCTTCAATAGTATCAGGAGCTGGCCTGGTATACCGGCTATTATAACCTTCAACAGTATCAGGAGCTGGCCTGGTATACCAGCTATTACAACCTTCAACAGTATCAGGAGCTGGCCTGGTATACCAGCTATTATAACCTTCAACAGTATCAGGAGCTGGCCTGGTATACCAGCTATTATAACCTTCAACAGTATCAGGAGCTGGCCTGGTATACCAGCTATTATAACCTTCAATAGTATCAGGAGCTGGCCTGGTATACCAGCTATTATAACCTTCAACAGTATCAGGAGCTGGCCTGGTATACCAGCTATTATAACCTTCAACAGTATCAGGAGCTGGCCTGGTATACAAGCTATTATAACCTTCAATAGTATCAGGAGCTGGCCTGGTATACCGGCTATTATAACCTTCAATAGTATCAGGAGCTGGCCTGGTATACCGGCTATTATAACCTTCAATAGTATCAGGAGCTGGCCTGGTATACCGGCTATTATAACCTTCAATAGTATCAGGAGCTGGCCTGGTATACCGGCTATTATAACCTTCAACAGTATCAGGAGCTGGCCTGGTATACCGGCTATTATAACCTTCAACAGTATCAGGAACTGGCCTGGTATACCAGCTATTATAACCAACAGTATCAGCAGCTGGCCTGGTATACAAGCTATTATAACCTTCAACAGTATCAGGAGCTGGCCTGGTATACCAGCTATTATAACCTTCAACAGTATCAGGAGCTGGCCTGGTATACCAGCTATTATAACCTTCAACAGTATCAGGAGCTGGCCTGGTATACCGGCTATTATAACCTTCAACAGTATCAGGAGCTGGCCTGGTATACCGGCTATTATAACCTTCAACAGTATCAGGAGCTGGCCTGGTATACCGGCTATTATAACATTCAACAGTATCAGCAGCTGGCCTGGTATACCGGCTATTATAACCTTCAACAGTATCAGGAGCTGGCCTGGTATACCGGCTATTATAACCTTCAACAGTATCAGGAGCTGGCCTGGTATACCGGCTATTATAACCTTCAATAGTATCAGGAGCTGGCCTGGTATACCAGCTATTATAACCTTCAATAGTATCAGGAGCTGGCCTGGTATACCGGCTATTATAACCTTCAACAGTATCAGGAGCTGGCCTGGTATACCAGCTATTAGAACCTTCAACAGTATCAGGAGCTGGCCTGGTATACCGGCTATTATAACCTTCAACAGTATCAGGAGCTGGCCTGGTATACCAGCTATTATAACCTTCAATAGTATCAGGAGCTGGCCTGGTATACCAGCTATTATAACCTTCAATAGTATCAGGAGCTGGCCTGGTATACCAGCTATTATAACCTTCAATAGTATCAGGAGCTGGCCTGGTATACCGGCTATTATAACCTTCAATAGTATCAGGAGCTGGCCTGGTATACCAGCTATTATAACCTTCAACAGTATCCGCTAGGGTTTACAGTGACCTAATATGCAATGTGCACTGATAGCGCCTGAGAAGACATTTCCATTACACTGGAGAGGAGGGGGGGGGGGGGGGGGGGGAGTTCGAAGGAGAAAGACAGAAAAGGAGAAAGGGGAAAATGAATGGGATCAGGGTTGCTGTCCATTACAACCAGACACTGTAAGGGGTCAGTGTGCTGACCAGGTGATAACAGACAGAGCATAATAGATAATATATCTATAATGGGAGATAGAGAGGAGACATCACAAAAGCTGACCCCAGGTCAGCGGTAGACAGACCCTGCTGTGTCTCCTGAAGGGAGAGGCAGCACTCAGACCAGTGGAAGAAGTGGTACCTGAGTACTAGAAGGCATATTAGCTATTATAACTCGTGCTAAAGGGCACGTAAGCTATTAGAAGTAGACATGGTCAGTGATGAGAAAGGGATGTGTTAGTTCGGCTGGTGCTGAAGGAGGGTTCGATGGGGATCGACTAATGTATAACACACACACACACACACACACACGCACACAGTGTCAAATCAAATCACATTTTATTGGTCACATACACATGGTTAGCAGATGTTATTGAGAGTGTAGCAAAATGCTTGTGCCTCTAGCTCAGACAGTGCAGCAATATCTAACATGTAATCTAACAATTCCCCAACAACAACCTAATACACACAAATCTAAGTAAAGTAACGGAATATATGCATATAAATATATGGATGAGCAATGACAGAGCGGCATAGGCAAGATGCAATAGATATAATATAAAATACAGTATATAGATATGAGATGAGTAATGCAAGATATGTTAACATTATTAAAGTGGCATTACTAAAGTGACTAGTGATCCATTTATTAAAGTGGCAAATGATTTCAAGTCTGTATGTAGCCAGCAGCCTACCTGTGTTAGTGATGGCTGTTTAACAGCCATATGGCCTTGAGATAGAAGCTGTTTATCTGTCTCTCGGTCCCAGCTTTGATGCACCTGTACTGACCTCGCCTTCTGGATGGTAGCGGGGTGAACAGGTAGTGGCTCGGGTGGTTGCTATCCTTGATTATCTTTTTGGCCTTCCTGTGACATCGGGTGCTCTAGGTGTCCTGGAGGGCAGGTAGTTTGCCCCCGGTGATGCGTTGTGCAGACCGCACCACCTTCTGGAGAGCCTTGCGGTTGAGGGCGGTGCAGTTGCCGTACCAGGCGGTGATGCAGCCCGACAGGATGCTCTCAATTGTGCATCTAAGTTTTTGTGAGGGTTTTAGGTGACAAGCTAAATTTCTTCAGCCTCCTGAGGTTGAAGAGGTGCTGTTGCACCGTCTTCACCACATTGTCTGTGTGGGTGGACCATTTCAGTTTTTCCGTGATGTGTACGCCGAGGAACTTAAAACTTTCCACCTTCTCCACTGCTGTCCCGTCACATTATCTCTGTACAATGGACAGTGTGAGTGAAAAAGGAGTGAACGACACGTGAGTGGGATTGCTGCTGTTATGTCTGAATGCAGAGCGGATCTGAATCTCTTAGCTGGCCATGACTCACCTCCATTCACTCCATTGTGTGAAAACAAATTTCCTTCAGTAACAGGACACAGGAAGTAGTCCTCTCTATTCTCTGTCACACTACACCTCACACAGAAGCTCTCATTACGAGTGCCTCTCAAATGGAACCCTATTCCATTTATAGTGCACTACATTTGACCAAAGCCCTATGGGACCTGGTGAAAGGTAGTGCACTATAGGGAATAGGGTGCCATTTGGGACACACACCACACCTCCAGCTCTACCCGCCATTACCTGGAGTTAGTAGTGTCAAGGTTTAAAGGGTCACTTCCTGTATGAGGGCGTCATAGAGTAGCGCTGACTGATTAGTGTCAGGAGGGTAATCAGAGGTGGCAGAACAAGACTCTCTTTGGTAAAGATAAGTTACTCTTCTGATAAAGAGGGGGAAGTAGCGTTTGTGAAAGCTTCAATGGGATGTGTGTGTGTGACTGAGTAATCATAACAAAAAGAATCCTACATAGGAACATTTTGACAAGAACAACCACACTGCTTCACTTATTGAGGCAGTTTTAGAAGAGTTTGTCATGCTGATCTGTCCCCTTTTCCTCTGTGAGACTGTTGGGCACTTCCCCCAATCATTCTGATTATCGTTTGTCACAGCTTTTCCTCCTCACCAATGGCACACAGCTTTAGACCACTTTTGAAAACACATTTTGGAGGTTAGCTTCTGTAACGGCTGTCTTCGTCGTCAGATGAAACAGAGAAGTTATCGTCGGAAAAGGTGGACCAATACGCAGCGGAGTGAGTGTTCATATTCAATATTTAATTAATAGAAACACTTTAAACAAAACACGAAAATGAACGACAGCCTACAGTTCTGCTAGGTACAAAACTAAACAGAAACAATTACCCACAAAACCCAAAGGAAAAACATGCTCCTTATGTGTGACTCCCAATCAGCAACAACGAGCTTCAGCTGTGCCTGATTGGGAGCCACACGCAGCCCAAAACAAAGAAATACAAAAACATAGAGAAAGGAACATAGAACGCCCACCCAATGTAACACCCTGGCCTAACCAAAATAAAGAACAAAAACCCCTCTCTATGGCCAGGACGTTACAGTACCCCCCCCCCCCCCCCCCAAGGTGCGGACTCCGGCCGCAAAACCTGACACTGAAGGGGAGGGTCCGGGTGGGCCTTCCTACGGCGGCGGCTCAGGTGCGGGACGTGGCCTCTGTTCCACCCTTGGCGTCGCCCTCTTAGGTGGCGCACCTGGCCGCGCCGAAGGTCTGTGGCCGACCCTGACTGCGCCCGGCTGGCAGGCGGCCCTGGTTGCGCCCGGCTGGCGGGCGGCGATGGCTGCGCCCGGCTGGCGGCGATGGTTGCGCCCGGCTGGCGGGCGGCGATTGCTGCGCCCGGCTGGCGGTCGACCCTGGTTGCGCCCGGCTGGCGGGCGTCCCTGGCGGCACTGACCCAGGATTCACCAGGCTGGGGAGATATGAAGGAGGCCTGGCCCTGGGCGCAGGGACAGGACTCACCAGTCTGGTGGGCGGCTCTGGCGGCTCTGGGCTGGCGGGCGGCTCTGGCGGCTCTGGCGGCTCTGGCCCAGGATTCACCAGGCTGGGGATACATGAAGGAGGCCTGGCCCTGGGCACAGGCACAGGACTCACCAGGCTGGGGAGACATGAAAGAGGCCTGGCCCTAGGCGTAGGCACAGGACTCACCGAGCTGGCGGGCGGCTCTGACTGCTCCGGACAGGCGGGCGGCTCTGGCGGCTCCGGACAGGCGGGCGGTTCTGGCGGCTCCGGACAGGCGGGCGGCTCTGGCGGCTCCGGACAGGCGGGCGGCTCTGGCGGCTCTGGCCCAGGATTCACCAGGCTGGGGATACATGAAGGAGGCCTGGCCCTGGGCACAGGCACAGGACTCACCAGGCTGGGGAGACATGAAAGAGGCCTGGCCCTAGGCGTAGGCACAGGACTCACCGAGCTGGCGGGCGGCTCTGACTGCTCCGGACAGGCGGGCGGCTCTGGCGGCTCCGGACAGGCGGGCGGTTCTGGCGGCTCCGGACAGGCGGGCGGCTCTGGCGGCTCCGGACAGGCGGGCGGCTCTGGCGGCTCCGGACTGGCGAGACCCACTGGAGGCCTAGTCCTGGGAGGTGGCACAGGACGGACCAGGATGGGGTGACCCACTGGAGGCCTAGTCCTGGGAGGTGGCACAGGACGGACCAGGATGGGGAGACCCACTGGAGACCTGGTCCGTGAAGCAGGCACAGGACTGACCAGGATGGGGAGACCCACTGGAGGCCTGGTCCGAGGAGGAGGCACAGGATAAACCGGGCTGTGGGGGAGCACTGGAGTTCTGGTACGGACGCTCTTTACCCACACTCCAGGCTGAATGCCCACTTTGGCCCGGCATGGGCGGAGAGCAGGCATTGGGCAAACTGGACCCTACCAGCGCAATGGAGACACAGTGCACAACGCCGGCGCAGGATAACCTGGACCGAGGAGGCGCACTGGAGACCAGACGCGCGGAGCTGGCACCATCTGCCCTGGCTCGATGCCTGCACTCGCATGGCACTTGCGGGGGGCTGGTATGTAGCGCACCGGGCTTTGAACGCGCACTGGGGACACCGTGCGCTCCACAGCATAACACGGTGTCTTACCAGTACCACGCTGCTTCCGGTAAGCACGGGGAGTTGGCTCAGGTCTACCGCCTGACTCCGCCAATCTCCCAGTGTGCCCCCCCAAATTTTTTGGGGGGGGCTGCCTCCCGTGTCCGTTGCGTTCCCTTTCCTCATACCAGCGCCTCTCAGCTCTCGCCGCCTCGATCTCCCACTGCGGGCGGCGATAATCCCCAGCTTGAGCCCATGGTCCTTTACCGTCCAGGATTTCCTCCCAAGTCCACGACTCCAGATAGCTTTTCTCCTGGTGCCTCTCCTTGTGCTGTTCCTTCCTCCGCTGCTCGGTCCGTTGTTGGTGGGTGATTCTGTAACGGCCGTCGTCAGAATTAGACCAAGGTGCAGCGGAGGATGTGTTCATCATTAGAATTTTAATGAAAAGAGAACACTACAAAAATAAACAAAAACGACAGCAAAACAGTCCTGTCAGGAAAACACACTAACAGAAGACATAGAGAAAGGAACATAGAACGCCCACCCAATGTAACACCCTGGCCTAACCAAAATAAAGAACAAAAACCCCTCTCTATGGCCAGGGCGTTACAGCTTCCCCTTTCAAATTTGGTCTTAGCTTGTTAACCCTATCATAAAACTAAATAAAAATGGTGTTTATTGGTAGACATACCTATTAGCTAACCATGCACCATGACGTCTTCCATTGAAAATAGAATAATGCTTTGCCAGCAATGACACTCAAAGGCCTATTGGAGAAAAGTATATTTTCAAAAGTGAATAAAAGCATCAAACGCATCCTTTGATATAGTTTTCAAAGTCAGTATAACACACGGGGCACGGTTCAATGGCAGACATGACCAGGCAGAGATGGAGGTATTGATTTGGAGCGGAGGTGTCACAGGGCCAGATAACTCACTGGAGAGAGAGGGAGACAATGAGATGGCCCTGTCGTCACACATGCACAGGTATACACACACACACACACACACACACACACACACACACACACACACACACACACACACACACACACACACACACACACACACACACACACACACACACACATGCCTACAGTGCACTCGCATCTGCCAGATGGCAGTTTACAACTTGCTGCACTCACAACTCACACGATGTCAATGACAGAATAAGCACACACACACACACATATGGATTGTCAACCAAAAAAAGTGTGTGCATGGGCACATAAATTCACCCATAAACCCCCCCTTCCCGTCCCCACCCCCCGACCACACACAAACATCCCCCCCAAGACACACAGACAACCCCCCCTACACATACACACACTCACCCCTACAGTATCATACTGCTGGAGTTAGCACATTTTCTCCCCAGTAAATGAGGTGCTGTTTATCCATGCTCAGACATTACCAGACTATACAGCAGGCTGGCCCAGCATCACAAATATGAGACGCCTCACACACACACCCCCCCCCCCCATAAACATTTGCAATATTTTCCAATTTCCAGGCAGTCAGGGCGGGTGACGGTTTATCTTTTAGGGAGCTCTACCCTTCAGTATTAATAATCTCCCAGTCACACCTCACCTCGTTGGGGGATGAATCATGTTGTATTGGGGCCTGGCGGGGTGAGGGGGAATGCGGTGATGCACGACATAATGGCTGGCCTTTGTGTAGGGGAGGAGGGGGGAGAGAAAGAGGGGGGAGAGAAAGAGGGGGGAAAGTGGGGGAAAGTCCATGGCCCTGAGATCTATATTTCCATGGCATATACTGGATATGCCCTCATACACACACACACAGACACACACACACACACACACACACACACACACACACACACACACACACACACACATACATGACTGAACAGAAGGTGGTACGTGTCCATGCAACCCTGTTGAACATTGCCGATGGTATTGCATTATCACCTGGGTCCTTTCATTTTAATCCAATCAAAACCTTGTATACAACCACCTGAGACACTTAAGGTCCCAGACGCCGAAACGGGAGAGCAAAGTGACTTCGAAAATATGCAACGAGGAGCCAGCTTGGTCTGTTGATCTCAATTTCACTTGACTTTCATAATTTGTTTTGGTCACAGACCGTATCCTTGCTGAGGGAGTTGTATAATGATGTTTTGAATGAAGTTTCACCGTACATGTTTTCCCAGTAAATATATTGAACAAGCTACGCCCTCATTTCTCCTGCTGTCCCTGTAATAAACACTTGAGCTCAATAACAACGAGCTAGATGGATCACGACCGAGGTAAAAGGTCATTCATACAGCTAGATATGAATCGTAACATAACAAGTGCTCAGCTAAGTGTCAGCAAAATAGCTAGAAGTGGTGTGTTTCTGCGGGTGTTGTGAATATGGTGGTGTGCCGTTTTACGCTTGTGTGTGTGTACTGTGTGTGTGTACTGTGTGTGTGTGCGTACCTGCATAATATTTGTGTGCGCGTGTGTATATGATAATCCTTGTGTGTGTGTGTGTGTGCCCTGGGACTGGTCTGACGCTGTGTGACGCTAACTGTGACATGATTGATGATGAGGTGACGGTGTGACAAGAACAACTGGGCTCTCTGCATCCGGCCCTGAGCTACAGTACTGCCACACACACACACACACCCTCCTCCAGCTGTCCCCGTGGGACCATGCTCTCTCGCGGAGTGTGTGAATCTGTGTGTGAGAGCGCGGATAGGTGTGTGTGTGTCAATGTCCTTTTATCGTTGCAAGGGTAGCGAGGAGATGCTAGACGCATAACACTGAACAGGGACAAGTGGAGTTAAGGTGTTCAGCTCTAGTGTTTGATGCGTTCGAGTTCAGCTTTACCGTTGTTCACTCAGCGTGATGCTTATGAGGAGCGGTGCTCATGTTCAACTCTGATTGGGTAGCGGAGAGGCGTTATGATACACTGCAGACTTGTACTGACTGACCGATCGTGAGAAAAGGGGAAGAGAGGAGTGAAAGAGACATGGGGGGGATAGAGAGGAGAACAAGGTGAGCGGAGCGCGAGACAGAGAGCGGGAGAGAGAGGAAAAACGGAGAGAGAGAGAGAGAGAGGGGGAGAGAGGAAAAACGGAGGGGGAGAGAGGAAAAACGGAGAGAGAGAGAGAGGGGGAGAAAGGAAAAACGGAGGGGGAGAAAGGAAAAACGGAGAGAGAGAGAGGGGGAGAGAGAGAAAAACAGAGAGAGAGAGAGAGAGGGAGAGAGAGAAAAACAGAGAGAGAGAGAGAGAGGGGGAGAGAGGAAAAACGGAGAGAGAGAAAGGGGGAGAGAGGAAAAACGGAGAGAGAGAGAGAGAGAGGAGGAGAGAGGAAAAACGGAGAGAGAGAGGGGGAGAGAAGAAAAACGGAGAGAGAGAGAGAGAGGGAGAGAGGACAAACGGAGAGAGAGAGAGGGGGAGAGAGAGAAAAAACAGAGAGAGAGCGGGAGAGAGAGGGAAATCAGAGAGAGAGGGATAGTGAGAAGGAGTGAAAGCGTAGGGAGGAGGTGAAAGACAGCAGGGACAGAAAGACGAGTGAATGAGAGCTAGGCGGGAGGGCAGGAACAAAAGGGCAGCGAGAGGTAAAGAAAAGCTGTGTGCAAGAGAGAGAAGGAAAGCTCTGCTCAGTGGGGCCGTTTGAAACAGCCTGTCTGACATGAAAGCGCTGGGCTCTGTGACCCTGGAGGGCATCATATTACATTACAGCAGCAGGAGAGAGGGAGAGAAGGAGATCGTAATAACATGATAGAGAGAAGGCCAAATAAACAACGCAGAGAGCGAGAGAGGGGAAGAGAGAGAGAGTGAGAGAGAGCAGGGAAGAGAGAGAGCGAGAGAGAGAGAGAGAGAGAGGGGAAGAGAGAGAGAGAGAGAGAGAGAGGAAGAGAGAGAGAGAGAGAGAGAGAGAGAGAGAGAGAGAGAGAGAGAGAGAGAGAGAGAGAGAGAGAGGGGGGGGTGGGGGGGGGAGAGAAAGAGAGAGAGAGAGTGAGAGAGGGGAAGAGAGAGAGAGAAAGAGGGGAAGAAAGAGAGAGAGAGAGAGAGAGAGAGAGGAAGAGAGTGAGAGAGGGGAAGAGAGAGAGAGAAAGAGAGGGGAAGAGAGAGAGAGAGCGCGAGAGAGAGGAAGAGAGAAATAGAGGTAGTGAGATTAGAAGCCAGTTAAACAAGGCCAAACAGCCAGTAGCCAGAATGGTCAATAAAGAAACATGACACAATGAATCCCACTGCACTAAACACAGACTTCATAGACTTCAATGGCTAGCCACAACACACATTCATATTGACATACCCACATAAACACACTGTAATACGTCACAAGCGAGTCTGTGGGCACACATTACGAGGGATGCAGTGGTACCCCATAGATAGCCTGAGACTGATAGGTCTATGATTTAGCTCACAGACTCACCCCCATTATTTGTAGTAAATGGGTTTGGGAGGGGATATTGTGGTGTGTTTCTATGGAGGCTCATGGCCATTGGGCCAGACTGAGGGATGGGCTCACAGTGGGCGGAGGAGGGATGGAGGGAGGGTGACAGTGTTACCGGCACCGTGAATCACAGTGTTGGTGTAGCAACTGTAGTAGAAAACACACATACACACACACACACTAATACAGAGGCAAAGGCACACGCGCACACACACACACACACACACACACACACACGATCATAGTAGACTGTGACTCACCATTTGGCACAGGTACCAGTGAGGAGGTCTTCTACCTACTGATGTCTCTTCACAGCATCAGTTCAGTGGATGGTGTAGAACACCTCTTACTCTGACACAACACCATGAGACCAGGAGAGTGAGACCAGGAGGGTGAGACCAGGAGGGTGAGACCAGGAGAGTGAGACCAGGAGAGTGAGACCAGGAGGGTGAGACCAGGAGAGTGAGACCAGGAGGGTGAGACCAGGAGAGTGAGACCAGGAGGGTGAGACCAGGAGGGTGAGACCAGGAGGGTGAGACCAGGAGAGTGAGACCAGGAGGGTGAGACCAGGAGGGTGAGACCAGGAGAGTGAGACCAGGAGGGTGAGACCAGGAGAGTGAGACCAGGAGGGTGAGACCAGGAGAGTGAGACCAGGAGGGTGAGACCAGGAGGGTGAGACCAGGAGAGTGAGACCAGGAGAGTGAGACCAGGAGGGTGAGACCAGGAGAGTGAGACCAGGAGGGTGAGACCAGGAGAGTGAGACCAGGAGGGTGAGACCAGGAGAGTGAGACCAGGAGGGTGAGACCAGGAGGGTGAGACCAGGAGGGTGAGACCAGGAGAGTGAGACCAGGAGGGTGAGACCAGGAGGGTGAGACCAGGAGGGTGAGACCCGGAGAGTGAGACCAGGAGGGTGAGACCAGGAGAGTGAGACCAGGAGGGTGAGACCAGGAGGGTGAGACCAGGAGAGAGACCAAGAGGGTGAGACCAGGAGAGTGAGACCAGGAGAGTGAGACCAGGAGGGTGAGACCAGGAGAGTGAGACCAGGAGGGTGAGACCAGGAGGGTGAGACCAGGAGAGTGAGACCAGGAGAGTGAGCAGATCATCATGTTGATTCTATGACAGTGTTTGCCCTCATGATTTCCTGTGGGATTGCACGCCTGTTGATGCGTATAGCGGGTGGATGTAGAAGCATGTGAGTGAATTTAGGAACGTGTGTATGCAGTGCGTACCTTTGGCTGTTTCTGTTTCTGTGTGTGTTCGTGATAATAGCTGCGAGTGATGTCCTGGTTGGTTGGTTGTGGAGAGGCACTATAAAGCGCCCGGGGGGGGTAAACGACTATTTGATGCTCTGTCAAGGCACATCCATATTCATCTGTTGTCAGGGATGTCTGATCAACAGCCCCCCCCCCCCCCCCCCCCCCCCCACACACACACAACTGGCTCAATCATTCATATCCATGGACAAACACTCTCTCGCATGCAGGCACACACACATGTACAGCACACACTCTGCCAGTAAATCCTGAGGATAATGAAGACGGGCAGTCACTACTGGCAGCTCAGCGCTCACTACACTAAATAGCTACACATCTTTAATGGATAGTTAGTAGATACAACTCAGCATTTAAATGAATCAGAATAATCTCTCTAATACCCAAATCAGCAAGCAAAACTGATTTCATTTCCGAAAGCGTAAACTGCGACGACGGAAAGAAGGCCCGAGAGATGATAACGGAACGTGTGCTGATATTTGGAGCGACACAGGCACCCGTAGGGGTTGGTGATAGACAGAAAGATGATGAGCTGCAGTTTGTTTTGGAAAGTGGTGGTTCAAAATTCAAATGGTGGTTCAACACTAGAGAAGAAAAGTAAAGAGAAACAGCTGATTTGGAAGCATTCCGTACAGTAGCATAATCGCTAACACTGAGGCACACTGCACGGTAGCATCATCGCTAACACTGAGGCACACAAGCATCATCGCTAACACAGCAGAACACTGTACGGTAGCTTCATCGCTAACACTGAGGCACACAACCACACAATCAAGCCCCGCCTTACCTCAGCTCACTGGTCACCATAGCAACACCCACCCGTAGCACGCACTCCAACAGGTATATTTCACTGGTCATCCCCAAAGCCAACACCTCCTTTGGCTGCCTTTCCTTCCAGTTCTCTGCTGCCAATGACTGGAACGAATTGCAAAAATCACTGAAGCTGGAGACTTATATCTCCCTCGCTAACTTTAAGCATCAGCTGTCAGAGCAGCTTACCGATCACTGTACCTGTTCACAGCCAATCTGTAAATAGCACACCCAACTACCTCATCCCCATATTGTTATTATTTATTTTTTTTGCTCTTTTGCACCCCAATATCTCACATTGCACATCATCATCTGCACATCTATCACTCCAGTGTTAATGCTAAATTGTAATTATTTCACCACTATGGCCTATATATTGCCTTACCTTCCTAATCTTACTACATTTGCACACACTGTACATAGATTTTTCTATTGTGTTATTGACTGTATGTTTGTTAATCCCATGTGTAACTCTGTGTTGTTGTTTTTGTCGCACTGCTTTGCTTTATTTTGGCCAGGTCGCAGTGGTAAATGAGAACTTGTTCTCAACTGGCCTACCTGGTTAAATAAAGGTAAAATAAAAAATAATTAAATGGTAGAGTACATTATGATAAGCTGTAGGCCACACTATCTACTAAGAGAGTTCTCTTCTATATTATTCGTAGCCGTAAAAAAAATAAAACACTGTATGGTAGCATCATCGCTAACACTGAGGCCCACTGCATGGTAGTATAATCGCTAACACTGAAGCACACTGTATGGTAGTATAATCGCTAACACTGAGGCCCACTGCATGGTAGTATCATCGCTAACACTGAGGCATACTGTAGGGTAGTGTCATGACGTGGCCCTTTCTGGGTATAGATCATGGCATCCCTCTCTCTCTCTCTCTCTCTCTCTCTCTCTCCTACACCCAGGTTCTGTTATCTCAGGTCGTACATTCCTGGAGGAGACTTTCTCCTCCTGGCCATGCACTATAGAGGAGAGATTCACAGTAGAACAAAGGAACTTCTTCTACATCACAGAACTTGAGAACTGAACAATATCCATGTTTTGGAGAATTTGTAAACGGTCGGTGGAGAAGCCAGCTACGACCCCGTCCGTTTTGTTTCATGTTTGTGACCTCATGAAAGACAATACAGCCACATTACCATAACTGTTTATACTGGTGCCTCCGTTATGAGGTTTGCGTCTAATTATTGAATAAAATGAATGAGTAAAGATGAAACTATTTGTGAAATGATGTGATGCTGTGTTAAACCGTTAATGTGAGAGAATTGTATTCCCTTTAAAGTTTAACTAAGTCATTGGCCCGCCCCCATGAGCACAGACATGATCTGCCTCATGGGACAGCCCTTTTCTACTGTTACGAATAAAACCCCCACCTGAAGAAATCCTCTTCAGACCGCGCGTGCCTCGGTCAGCTGAGGGGGCACAGGTTGAGTTTAGACCATAAAAACCTCCGTATAAGCTAAGGTTGTAATGGTTGTTGAATTCCTAACCAAACCACGTGGAGCATTGGCTACACAGGTGGAAATGGTTAAACTCTGAGACTATCCATCCCTACCGAATAAGAGCAAATCTTAGATATTAATTACTAGTCTGCAGCTAGAAATTATGTCAACCTGAGATGCAAAGACCGACAACTGCCGAAACATCTATTCTATAAGATAATTTCTGAATGGTACTCTGAAGTATCCATTCTAACCACGAAAGACTTCAGGGAAGCAGAGAGACGCTCGGATGAACTTTCCAACAGAAGGACTGACGATTCCAACAGAGATCACTACGACACACAGGGAGTAAATATATATTGATTGCAATTATTCCCAAATGAGTGAGCGTTCATGTGCAAAGGATTAGCATTTCAATGAATATGTGTGTAGTGACTCTTTTTGTCTTTCCAGCCCATCTCAGTCCCACTTCCCTTTGTCCACCAAGCCGTCATATTGGCTTAGCCCACTAGGGAACCTCCCCTATCATTTCCTTGTAACCATATCTACTGTTTGTTCGTTTATGCACTTCTGTGATTATTTAGTTAGTTAGTAAATAAATGATTAAGACAATTGATGTATGGATGATTCACAGTAAAGGCTGGATTCGTGCAGATAACCAACAATTTACGACGTTTGGAATGAGACTAACGTGAGGTAAAGAATAATTCATTAATTAGAAGACTAATTGATCAGATATTATAATGTTAAAATTATAACTTTGTAATCTGAAGATTTTCCTTGGTGCCCCAACTTCCTTGTTAATTAGATTTACATGATTAGTTTAATCACGTAATAATAATTACAGAGAATTGATTTGATAAAATAACAGTCTTCAATTTAATGATGCCAAAGACACGACAGCAGCATAATCGCTAACGGTAGAACAAGCTGAGCCAATAGAGTAACTAAACCGCACTGTAGCTTACTGAAGAGACACTAAGTGACTGAAATCAAAAAGAATGGCTGGACCTCACACAGTCAGTTCCTCTTGGCCTAATGTAAAATCTAAAAACGCATTCCATGATGCATCTCCTCTCCCATCTCAAGGCTGATTTGTCCTTATTGCAACAAATCGGCCTGCATTAACTTGCCCATAGAAGCCCAATTGATTTTCCATTTTAGAGCAAGGTATGGTATTTGTGCTCACAGTGGAAGGAGAGGTAGGGGAGGCAGAGGCAGTTGTTGGCACTTCGCACCTGAACAGAGGCAGACACAATCCGAACAAGGGTTGCCTTCCAGAGAGACATCAGAGATTGTAACATTCTCTGTTTCACGGAAACATGGTTCTCTCAGGATATGGACAGAGATAAACACCTCTCTGGGAAGAGGAAGGGTGGGGGTGTATGCTTTATGATTAACGACTCATGGTGTAATCATAACAACATACAGGAACTCAAGTCCTTCTGCTCACCCGACCTAGAATTCTTTACAATCAAATGCCGGCCATTTTACCAACCAAGAGAATTCTCGTCAGTTATAGTGACAGTTGTGTACATTCCCCCTCAAGCAGATACCAAGACGGCCCTCAAGGAACTTCACTGGACTCTATGTAAACTATATATCCTGAGGCTGCATTTACTGTAGCTGTGGATTTTAACAAAGCAAATTTGAGAACAAGGCTACCTAAATTCTATCAGCATATTGATTGCACGACGCGCAGGGGTAATACTCTCGACCACTGCTACTCTAACTTCCGCGATGCCTTTAAAGCCCTCCCCCGCCCTCCCTTCGGTAAATCCGACCACGACGTCATCTTGCTCATACCGTCTTATAGGCAGAAACTCAAACAGGATGTACCAGTGACGAGAACCATTCAATGCTGGTCTAACCGATTGGAAGCCACACCTCAAGATTGTTTTGATCACGCGGACTGGAATATGTTCCGGTCAGCCTCAGAGAACAACATCGACCTATACACTGAAGCGGTGAGTGAGTTTATAAAGAAGTGCATTGGAGATGTTGTACCCACTGTGACTATTAAAACCAACCCTAACCAGAAAACGCGGGTGGATGGCGGCATTCACGCAAAACTGAAAGCGCGATCCACCGCATTTAAGCATGGAAAGAGGTCTGGGAATATGACTGAATATAAACAGTGTAGTTATTCCCTCCGCAAGGCAATCAAATAAGCGAAATGCCGGCACAGGTACAAGGTGGAGACGCAATTCAACGGCTCAGACACGAGGCGTATGTGGCAGGGTCTACAGAAAATCCCGGACTACAAAAACAAACACAGCCACGCTTCCAGACAAACGAAACAACTTCTTTGCCCGCTTTGAGGATAATACAGTGCCACCGTCACGGCTCGCTATCAAGGACTGCACAACCACCCCCCCCCCCCCTCTCCGTGGCCGACGTGAGTAAAACATTTTAACGTGTTAATCCTCACAAGGCTGCTGTCCCAGATGGCATCCCTAACCGCGTCTTCAGAGCATGCGCAGACTAGCTGGCTGGTGTGTTTACGGACATATTCAATCGCTCCCTATCCCAGTCTGTTGTCCCCACATGCTTCAAGATGGCCACCATTGTTCCTGTACCCAAGAAGGCAAGGATAACTGAACTAAATGACTACCGCCCCGTAGCACTCACTTCTGTCATCATGAAGTGCTTTGAGAGGCTAGTCAAGGATCATATCACCTCCACCTTACCGGCCACCCACTTCAGTTTGTATACAGCCCCAACAGGTCCACAGATGATGCAATCGCCATCACACTGCACAATCCCATCTGGACAAAAATAATACCTATGTAAGAATGCTGTTCATTGACTACAGCTCAGCATTCAACACCATAGTACCCTTCAAGCTCTTCATCAAGCTGGAGGCCCTGGGTCTCAACCCTGCCCTGTGCAGTTGGGTCTTGGGCTTTCTGGCGGGCCGCCCCCAGGTGGTGAAACAACATCTCCACTTCTCTGACCCTCAACACTGGGGCCCCACAAAGGTGCGTGCTCAACCCTCTCCTGTACTCCCTGTTCAACCAAGACTGCGTGGCCATGCATGCCTCCAACTCAACCATCAAGTTTGTAGATGACACAACATTAGTGGGCTTGATCACCAACAACAACAAGACAACCTACAGGGAGGAGGTGAGGACACTCGGAGAGTGGTGTCAGGAAAACAACCTCTCACTCAATGTCAACAAAACAAAAGAGATGATCGTGGACTTCAGGAAACAGCAGAGGGAGCACCCCCCTATCCACATCGAAAGGACAGCAGTGGAGAAGGTGGAAAGTTTTAAGTTCCTCGGTGTACACATCACAGACAAAATGAAATGGTCCACTCACACAGACATTGTGGCGAAGAAGGCGCAACAGCGCTTCTTCAACCTCAGGAGGCTGAAGAAATTTGACATGTCACCCAAAACTTTTACAGATGCACAATCGAGAGCATCCTGTCGGGCTGTATTACAGCCTGGTACGGCAACTGCACCGCCCTCAACCGTAAGGCTCTCCAGAGGGTGGTGTGGTCTGCACAATGCATCACCGAGGGAAAACTACCTGCCCTCCATGACACCTACAGCACCCGATGTCACAGGAAGGCCAAAAAGATCATCAAGGACAACAACCACCCGAGCCACTACCTGTTCACCCCGCTACCATCCAGAAGGCGAGGTCAGTATAGGTGCATCAAACCTGAGACAGAGAGATTGAAAAACAGCTTATATTTCAAGGCCATCAGACTGCTCAACAGCAATCACTAACTCAGAGAGGCAGCTGCCTACATTGAGACCCAATCACTGGCCACTTTAATAAATAGATCACTAGTCACTTTATACAATGCACTCTAAATAATGCCACTTTAATAATGTTTACATATCTTATATTACTCATATCACATGTATGTACTGTATTTTATACCATCTATTGCACCTTGCCTATGCCACTCAGCCATCACTCATCCATATACTTATATGTACATATTCTCATTCACCCCTTTAGATTTGTGTGTATTAGGTTGTTGTTGGGGAATTGTTAGATATTACTGCACTGTTGGAACTAGAAGCACAAGCATTTCGCTACACTCACATTAACATCTGCTAACCATGTGTATATGACCAATAACATTTGATTTGGATTTGATTGGAGAGTTAAGTCAAGAGAGTGTGTATTTTAGTCATGTTAAATCCTTTGAAACTAAAAATAAGTTAACATTTACATACAAATATACTTTTAATAAAGGCTTTAGATTAATGGCAGCCTAATACAGCATATTATTATATAATAACATGTGATCATTGCTACAATATCTTTATCATCACTATTATCCTGCATCTTCTGGAATCATGGAAGGAGCACTAAAGAAAGCACTAGTATTTGGTAATAGAAGCCCACAGACTAAGGTCACATGAAGACAAAGTCGGTTTTCTTAAAAGACAAACAAGGCCATCCATCTCAGATGTTCACCTGTGTCAGCCTCTCTCTGCCAAGGCATCTATCAATAACAGCTCTCTGGACTGATGATCACAACTGTTGACTGTTGTTTTATTTTAGATGAACAGTAGGGCATGAAAGTTCAGCTGCAAACAGCTGCGTATAAAACTCTGTTAGAACTTCTGGAATCTTTATTTTCTCCTTTTGGGTGAAAACCTACAGCTTTTTCCAATTCTAAACTATGACTGACCTTCTCTGGCTTCTGACCCAAGGTGCCTCTTCCTCTCTCCTCTGGAATGGACCGAACCAGAAGGAAAGGTCAACTCCTGAAAGGTGCATCATTGGATAAAGAGAACGGGTCATCCCTTATCGATTCGTCAATCAATACATCTCTCTCTCTACATCTCCAACACCTTGTTTCCAATCTGCTAAACAGCCCCATTGTACTCAGGCATTGGCATAAATCCCTTCTTCTGATTGATCCATTTCAGGGTCAGATTTGAATTTAATGTATTTTCTGATTTTATTAAACAGAGAGAGAGAGAGGATAACAGTGGGGAAAGACAGAGGGAGGCTGTGTCAAAGGACAGTAGGCTGAATTTGAACGCATGCCGACACCGTAGACTTGTGTGCAGGAGACTGTGGCATTACCTCTACACCAGCCAGGCCACAACGGGTCAGAATTCTGACACATTTCAGAGTAAGAATCAATGCAGAATAAAACATTCACTAACTCTCAACATGAAGAAAAGCATCCCTGAAGCAACCCCAATCTGGGAAAAATCATCTGTGAGTTTTAAAGTTCTTTTTGACCCAAATTCAAAGCAGATGCCTATTGGGTTGCATTGAGTTGTGTCAGTGCACCAGTTAGCCGGAAACAGGCAAAACAACTGTTGGAAGTCCTTGATAACATTTAGTATGAAGGGTGAACACACAGGCTGTGGGGTATCACAATTATTTTACACTTGCTGAGTAAACTTTTTCATGCTCAATGCCAGCGGCTTTCTGTGTTTTGATGTGTGTGTGTGGGAGTGTGTTGACCTTGAACTGATACAAAAGCAGCTATTGTCAACAATTCAGAGGAGCGCAACAACAGTCTGCCTGTTATTTTATTTCTCTCTCACTGCTATACTTCCTTTGCACACATCGATTCCCTCAGTTCCCCTTCCTGTTTGTTCAAAAACACTTTTTCTCTACGCTTGTCTCTCCTTACTTTTCCACACCTTACATTTACATTTTAGTCATTTAGCAGACACTTTTATCCAGAGCGACTTACAGGAGCAATTATTGTTAAGTGCTGTCGTGACGTTGTATTAGTTAATGTGACGACTGTTGCTCATCGAATGATTAACGGTTTATAATTACGTGATTAAATGAATTAAGCAATGAATCAAGCAATTATTAACTCATTAACCTGGGGCACCATGGGAACATTGTTTTGATTGAGTTTCTATTTCCCAAATTAACTCAAGGGATATCAGAATATCGATTACAACAGTCGCTAAATTAATCAGTTTCCTCTACAGTCTCATAATCTGAAAGTCGTATAATCCGGGAATCTGCACGGACCCGGGCTTTACCACTGAATTTACCACACCAATCTTAGTTGATTATTTATTTACTAGCAAGCTAAAATGATGATAAAAATGCACATACACAAAACACAGTCTAGCTATTGATTAGGACTTAGTATAACGGGCCAACACACTATGGCGCTTGTTACCCAAAATGGGGATTTTAAAGAGAGAGAAAGAAAGGAAGTACACGAGAGAAATATACATTTGGGTTCATTTGTCAGCCATGCTTATTTAAAATTAGCCTTGCCCCGAACTGCCGCTCTTATGGGTCAGAATATAATGATGTAATTACGTGTTGTAGTTCTCAGGTGGGAAGCTCCGCGTGGGTCGTTTAGGCTTCTAAATGACGCAGTTCTCCGGCGCAACTCTCTGGTTGTCCTCACGATGTCAGTGTCCTTCTTGGCTAAGTGGTCTGATCCTCACCCTTGATCGGAAAGGGGTCTTCTGAGGACAGACAGCTCTGTAGCTCAGAGCTCACAGCTTCGGCTCGAATGGTGTCGATACCACGATTCAATGGAGAGTGGAGGCTGGGTGGTTCGGCTTGAATTCACCCGCTTAGACACAGCTACTCGTCCGTAGCTCGTGTAGAAAAATATTTCTTTGTCTTCAACCTTGTGTTTCGTTTTGGGGTTCGTCGACTTTGTGAGACCTTGGCTGCAGCTTGGGGTCAATAGTCTACTATGTTAATTCTTCACTCTCCTGTCTTATACCCTCGGGTCAGAAGTGGGTGTAACAGCCTTTAGGGCGATTCTCTGGGCGGACCAAGTACAGGGGGCAAGGCTTAGATTTGGCTAAAAATCTGATTTTAGACACTAACTTCACATTTCATCTTTATCAAAACATTCTGTTTGATTTGGATATTTTCCAAACAGCGTACAATGTATAAACATCAGGCATATACTGGGAAAACTCTCAAAGGTACAATGTTTTCATAATAACGTCATCTCTTAACCTTTAAAAACCAATACAAAAGTTACATACATTTTAATATTCCACTTTTCGTCATAACCACCATTGTGGCTGACGGAAACCATTGTTCCAAAGTTCCTTTATTGCATGTTTAAGGTTCTGAGGCCAGTTCTCCATTGTTAGGACAAAGGAATTTCTCTGTATTATGGGCATGAGGTGTCATAAAACCCCCACATCTTCAGACCCCTAGATCTCTCCTCCTCTGTTGGGGGTTTGGGAGATAATCTGTAGGGTGGTGGTCTCCTGTACCCTGACCTGATCAGGACAGTCATGACAGTCCCCCTCTGGTAGGTTCAACTTGGAATGATTCTGCATGTTGCAACCCACCATAAGAATGACCATCGGATGTCCTGGTCTGTGGATCATCAGAGCAGCCCCCCCCCCCTTTAGTGGTTCCCCCCTGGTAGGCTTTCCGCAAGCTGTGGATCACCACCAGAATGGATCAAGGAGGTCGGGCAGTGGCTCTGTGTTCCGGCCCGTCGTCCGGTTATCCCGGTTAGTGGACCTAGGCAGTAACTTGGCAGACGTTAATAACGCACAACACTCAGGCAATACATCATTACATTTCCTCCCCAAAGGAGCGGTGTCTTGGCTCTAAGGCTTCCTAAGTGTCAAAGGTAATGAAACGAAAAATTGGAATAAAAACATAAAAGTATACAAAATATGTCTACCACACCTTAATCATCTAATATGGACTATGTTCTATATATGTCCAAGGCCTTGGCTAAATAGCTCTATCATGGCATTGTCTCTAATGTCATGTCTAGGTTGATCCTACTTGCAGGTGGGTAGTTAATGCACTTGGAAAAACTTGGCCCCTGAAGGCCAAAGCTTACATTAGGGACATTACTGGGCTGACCTAGCGAGTTCGGGAGAGGAGGCTGGGACTGGGCCCTGTAAGAGGGTTTCCGGATCCATTGCCACCTTTCCAAAAATCGGGATCGCTTCCGTCCCACGGGTGATCCTAGTATAAGACCTCATTAGGTCTTCCATTGCACGTGTGCGCCTGTGTACGTAGTAGGTGCACACGCCAAGGGAAATGAGGCCAAGGATCATGGTAACAGTCCGGATACTGTCCGGCACCGTCCAAGAGCGGGCGACAGACCAATCTTTTGGTCTGTCGTCAGTCGGGTCGACTAACAGTGCCTCATCCAGTACGCTAAGATCGACAGTCATGGGTCCCTCGTACTGGATTTGGTATTGAATGGCTTGTGGTAACTCAAGGGAACGTTTAGCAAAAGCGTCCGGCATTTCAATCTCTGTGTCTATCCGGTCGTCGGGAAGGTGGTATGGAGCGAGGTCGTCTACGTGAATAATCGCCCCCTCTGGTACCGTAACAAAAACAGTCTGGTTGGGGAGGTTTAATTGGGTGATGGAGTCATGGCGTTCGTAAGTCATAGTGGCGGACGCGAACGGTGTGTTGACCAACCATCGGTTCCCTACCACCTCCACTTGTGTGGTGGTGGCCCCATCCCTGGCTGTTAGTTTGGCTCTACAGCGTTCTTCGCTGGTGATAGCTTTAATACTACAAAGACGCTCAGTGTTATCCCTGACAAATGGTTTGCTAGGACAAAGGTAGTGGACATCTTTGGTTAGAGTACACATTAGCAGGTTAGGGGTGAGATAGAAATCTGGGTTGTTTTCCTGGTAAGCTACAACTGGGGGCGTGGCAATCTTTACGTGGGTACTGTCGCGCCAAAATCCTACATTGAGAACCGTTTTCAATCTATAGATATTCTCCAGTTCAACAACCGGCAGCGTCAGTAGAAAACCCACTTCATTACGATCAACATCAACGTGTATTGGGATGGCCGACCCCAGACTATAGGCCAAATGTGATTGTAACGGCCTTAGTGTGGTTGAAGTAGCTGAGGTCAATATGTCGTGCACCATTGAGAGGGGCACTAGATATGAGGGGATTCTATTCATGGCCAAGTGGTCCATAGAAGAGCTAACTTCACGGAGAAAATCCTCCAGTAACAATCGAACCAATTGGACATGGGCATAGTCATGGTTCATGACCTCTGCTAGCTTTCCTACAGACAGGATAGTTTTGTTCAGGAGAGTAGCGTGTGTGTTGACCACCAGAATAGTGTCCTGGAGAGACTTTCCCACATGTTGCAACCTAAGGGCCTGTGCCTTCATCTGCTGCTGGATAAGTGGCATCTCTTCAGTAATCTCCCTAACATTCCTCTTGACTGTGGCTAGACTGACTGCGTTGACGGCAGTGGTACCTAGGGCAAATAGTGACCCTACGGCTGCCCCTATCGATAGTAGCGCCCCGACGAATCGTTTTTCTCGCCTGGGCTCAGCTAGTTCTGACTGGGTTACTGTGAACTTTTGGAGTTGGGCCAACATATGGGCAGTGTCTAGCTGGGCGTGCTTAATTGCCTGGCTGGTCCAGTCAGCCCCGGCCCAACTCAAATGCGCCGCAGGTGGAATGTGTTGGCGGTACACATTCTCTGCATCTAGGCGGACATATACCCTCTGCGTGTGTACTCTGCAGTTAGTTATGAGGAGTCCTGGATCGTCGCGGAGAACGATTCCCGTAGGGGGTCCGTTCGTGATTACGTCTGCTGGGTTGGTTTTGACCAGGGCGCAGAGTGTCAGGATCATCCAAAGGAACTCCATCCTACAGAAACGCATAATCAGAGATTGTTGGATTATTTCAGTTATTTGTATTCGTAAACAAAATTGTTTTGACAACTATTTTTCTGTTTTTCTTATTTTTAATCAGTACAGCGCAGGACGATATCACTAGTGACAACAGATGTATATCTGGTAGCTGGGAAGAGAATAAAAGATATTAGGTGCAACGTACTGGTCTCCTGGAAGGGATCAGCTGAGGGTACTTAAGAATTTTCTTAGTACCTCTGGTTTTTTTTGCTAGGGTTTTTATCTATTCGGTGCTGGCTAGCACCCCTTCTATTCCCATGGGGGGAGTGTACAACTTGATTTGGTTCCGGTGGACCCACTTTAATGTGGCGGTTTGTCGACCTTTGCTGATTTTGATCTGGTAAGCTACAGGTGATAGCTTCACCACAATCTCGTGTGGCCCCGTCCAGTGGGGCAGGAACTTTGTTGCGACGCCCGCGGGTTTGGTGTATATGTAGTACCACACCTTATCTCCGACCTCGAACATCTGGTGTGAGGTATTTTTTTCGTAATAGGTCTTGTCACCTTCTGCACTTCTTTCCAATTGTCCTTGAGCGTACGCAAAGGTAGTCTGGAGATGGTTCCGCAAGTCGGTCACATATTGATGAGCCGTGTAGGCGGTGGCTGCGGCGACATCTCCCGGTTGGTACAGGAGATGCAGAGGAAGGGTAATTTGCCGGCCCGTCATCATCTCAAAGGGTGTCATTCCCGTAGACTTGTTGCGTGTGGCTCTGATTGCCATCAGTACCAATGGGAGTTTGAGGTCCCAATCTTTGTGGTTGGCTGCCACATATTTCCTCAAGATTCTGACAATTGATTGTTTGCTCTGGTCTACCCCCCCCGAGCTCCTAGGGTGGCACGCGATGTGGAGTTTAGCTTTGACTCCCAGGAGCTTCCACAGTTCGGTCATTACAGCTGCCGAAAAGTGGGTTCCTCTGTCGCTGTCCACGGTTTCTCCTGGCAGGCCGAAACGACTGAAAACGTGGTTTAGCAAAAGAACGGCAGTGGTTTCCGCTGTGTCATTGGTCGCCGGCAGGCACTCCACCCACTTTGTGAATGCGCAAGTCACTGTGAGGAGGTACTTGTTGCCTCTGGCAGACCTGGCAACTGGGCCGACCCAGTCGATCTGGATCGAGCACCAGGGGTAAGACACACCCTTGCGTTGCAGGGGTGCTCTGTGAAGTGGCTTGGTGGGTTGAAACTGGCAGCAAACTAGACACCCCCTCACGTATCGTGCCACGTCTTGTTCCATGTGAGGCCAGTGGGCCACCTGTCGCAATGTTTCGCATGTAGCCTTGACCCCCCTATGGCCTCCACATGGCTCGTCGTGGGCATGAGCTATCATTATCCCCCTCTGTGTTTTAAAAACCACCCACCTTCGAGCGGTGTCGGTTTCTGAAACATACACCAATAGGTCATCTACAAGTGTGAGGTGCTGTTTAGTTGCGTACAGCGAACGCAAGTCGTGTGAACCTGCCAAAGCCAGTTCGGACACTGGGTGGTTGACAGGATCCGACAGGAATGCCATCAACGTGGCGAGGGACTCATCTTGGTGTTGCATTGCTACCAGGTCGCCATTCATGAATGAATGCGTTAGCAACACATTATGTTTGTGCGACGACGTTTTCCGTGGTGCTACATGGCTACGCGTTACCGCAGACACCATAGCTTCCTCAGTGGGTTTTTCGTCTCGAGCAGCAAACACCCAAGGGGTGCCGTGTATTGCACCAGATTTCGCCATGCTGTCAGCATGGTCGTTGCCAAGTTTGTCACGACCAGGTGATTTGGAGTGTCCCTTGACTTTCTTCCAATACACCTGTATGTCGTGTTTGGTGATGAGGTCATTACAAGCTAGAATGAGCTCTTTGTTTTTCACCTCTTTACCACTTGAAGTAGTCATGTGCTTTTGTTTCCAAAACGGCAAGTGGCATAAGAAGGTGAGTCTCGCGTAGTTTGAGTCGGTGCAGATCGCCAGTTCTGCCAATTCGTGTTTCACCGCTGTTTGCAGGGTGATCAGCACGCCAGCCACTTCTGCAAACTGGCTGGTCTTGTTGCCAAGCTGAAATTGAAGTGGTTTGCACGGAATGTCGTTGTGCCATACCAATCCCACCCCAGCTTGCAAGTGGTCTAGATGGCGGTAAGAACAGCCATCTACAAATGCCATCGGCATGTCGAGACACACGTTCTCTTCGAAATAGTGATGGTTCGAAGGCAATGGCGGAGCGATGTCGCGCGGGGGTGGTCCGGAGTCGGTTTCATCGTCACTACAGTGTTGACACACCGCCAAAGCACTGCCCAAAGGCAGGTTCTTTGCTTTTGCGTAGTTGATTACTACATCATGGCTCTGCAGCGTCATGAGCCAAGCCGCTATCCTGCTGTTGTGTACAGCACCCTCACGGATTCGTTGGCTTTTCAGAAAAGTCACAGGCTGGTGACATGTTTCTATGATCACCTTTTGTCCGCCGACATAACTGGTGAAGTGTTTGATCGCCCAGACTGTCGACAGCAGCGCTTTTTCGCAGTCTGAGTATTTGTGTTCGGCGGGGTTGAGTGTTTTGCTCGCGTAAGCAACCACACGTTTGTCTTGGTCGTATTTTTGGTACAACCCAGCGCTAAGGCAGTGCTCTGAGAAACCGACTTCCAAAAAGAATGTCTTGTCTTTGTTGGGGTATACCAGGCAGGGTGCCTCGCAAAGCAGGTTTTTCAAGGAAGCCACCGCTTCGTTGTGAGTGACATCCCAAATGAATGGGGTGTCTTTCTGAAGAAGGTGAGTCAACGGTTTTGACAAGTCGGCGTAGTTTTCGATGAATTGACGGGAGTAATTACATACTCCCAAGAAGCTGCGCACCTCGTGAAGGTTTGTAGGTGTTTTGATGTTGCGGACTGCTTGGATTCGGTTAGACTGTGGCAGGATGCCCTCGGCACCCACCAGAAGCCCAACGTAGTTTACCTTGGTCCTGCACCATTGCCCTTTCATGATGGCCAACTTAGCCCCTGCAGTCCCGAGTTGGGTGAGAACGTGGTCCATTTCATTGAGGTGATGTGACCAAGTCTCACTTCTCATGAGAACGTCGTCCACGTAAATTATCGTCCCCCTAGAGGCTGCGTCTGGCATCGCCTTGTGCAGGAAGATGTTGAACTCTGAGGGGGAGTTCGCATACCCGAATGGGCAACGATTGAACGTGAAGAGCTTGTTCGAGAAAGAGAAAGCCAACTTGTGTTGGTCACGCGGGTCGACTGTCATGGTCCAGAAACCATTTGCCACGTCGACTGTGGAGAAGTACTTGGCGTTTGCCACCTTTGGCAACTCTTGGTCGAGCTGTGTCATTGGCCAACGAGACAACGGAACCAGTTTGTTGAGTTGTCTGTAGTCAATGGTAAGACGCCATTTACCCGTTGGTTTCAGAACGGGCCACACGGGAGCGCTGTACGTACTGTTACATTCCCTGATTATCCGTTTAGCTAATAAGGAATCGATAATCTCTTGTACTGCTGCGTATGCTGCGAGCGGGATTTTGTATTGTCTAACGAACGTAGGAGTTGCTCCGGGTGGCGTAGGAATACGCACCACATGGATACCCGTAACCCCGCAATCCAGCGAGTCTGTCGACCAGATCTCACTGTGTTTGTTAAACAATTCTCTCAACTGATGGCGTTCAGTGTCATTGACAAGTGCATCAGCCTCCGACAGTAGTTGTATTACCTGTGCATGGAAACCAGGATATGGTTCGGCGACATTGTACAGGTCTTCATCGGGTGGTGACGGCATGTCACCTTTGGAAGAGTCATCGGTTGTTTTCTCACAAGAGTGTACTTCGCATGCAGGAGGAGACGCAATATCATCCTCCGTGACGATGGAGTATATTAACAGGTTGCTGTCAGGATCGGCATCCAGCCGGAATGCCGATGTGTCGTCCAGTGGCAATACGGGAGTTAGTGCTATTGCTTTTGACTGACAAGTAAACAGCGTACCTCCCTCGCCATCTAGGTCTAGGGAGGACGGAAGAGGCCCAATCACAGGAACAACTAGTTCAAAATCATGGAAGGCGTAATCGATCAATGTTCCTAGCTGAGTGTGCCGAGGAATGGAAATATCCGCTTGAGTCAGATTTTGTACCAGGAGGTAAGTGGATCTAGCGGTTAGTTCCAACAGTGGGTTACCATTGATAGTTAGCCCCAAGTCGAATAGTTTTGGAGAGGGTTGGAAGAACGCAGTGGTGCCTTCCATCCGGTATCCGGGCGCCAGGTTCAGTCTTACAGAAACCTCTGTGGTTCTTGCCGGTATCAACATGGCGGACTCAGTTATCGTCTTGCAAGCTTCAGGAATAGTCTGCTCGGAAGCCATTCGCACCGGGTCGAAAGACAAGGCATGTTGGTTTGGCTGCGCCAAAGACCAAAGAACTTGGTGTATGGTATCAAGTTTAACACCCAATCTTACCAAAATGTCCGCTCCCACATAGACTGTATGTGGGAGGTCCGCGACAACCAGTAGGTAGTGGGATAATTCCTTGGTTCCAATGCGGATCGATAGCGCACACACCCCTATTGCGGTGAGTGTTGTCTGGGGAGTCGTTCCCAGTGGAAATCTAAACGTTTTCGGCACAAGGGGATGGCAGTTAGCCGTTTTCGAAATTTCGTTGAACATTTCCAAACTGATTGCTGATTTTTCTGACCAGGTGGCCAGCCTGGTATCCTCAGCCATAGTGCCGTTTCGGCACACGCCCCCTATCAGAGGAGGGCGGTAAGTGTCGGCTGGTGAATCACCCAAGCCGCACAAGAAAACCACATGTTCGGTTAAGTTCCGAGTCGAACTCACATTGTCCTTTGCCACAAATGGCGGGCTCATGGCCAAGTTCACAGGGTTTGCGTCAGATGCTGACGTCGGACCCACATCGTTGCACAATGTATGGCAGGTAGCCTTGGAAGAATGTGGCGAAGTCAACGGAGTTGGCATAGGTATCTGTGACCAGATTTGATTGGTTTTCCAATCCATTAGTGGTACCAAACGGTCAATTAAATCACTCCAATTCAGCATTTGTTCGATTTCGATGCTAGTCACATACACGGGGTGTATCAGTGACACGCTTTCGAAGTTGAGTTTAAGTAGGAGACGTTTGGTTAGGGGCGAGGTAGCTTGAGTGAAACCTCGAAGATTCGTATCGCAATGTTCCGTTTTCAACCAACGTTTTGTTGGGTCCACTGCCCTTTTTAGTTCATCCAGCAAGGTTTCGGATATGAGGGAAATTGTTGAACCCGAATCTATCAGAGCGTGACAGGTCACACAGTCCTCCAGGACTGTTCTAAGGTATGGCCTGTTCGAGTTGGTTTTTCTCGTCATATCCCCAACAAAATGGAGTGGGTTGGGAGAACGGAGCGGTTTGTAATCTGCGTCGATTTCCAAGACAGATAAGTTACCTACGTGACCCAGTGGGTCCTCTATCGGAATGGTAGAGGAATCATCTGTTACAAAGCTGCTTATCTCGTGCATCTCCACCTCCGTGTCCAAGTCTGTAGACAAAACCTGCGGGCTTGTGTCTAGAACGGGCGGTACCTGGACAGGGATTCGAGTGGGGGCGGGGGTAATGGAAATGTTTGCGTCCTCTTGAATTGCATGAATTTCGGCGGACTCGGTTTCCAACGATTTTACGCCTAGTCATGAGGATTTATCCTTGTCCTCTTTCTCAAATTTCTTACGATGCAGTACATCTTTTATCAGAGCTTCTATATCATTTCGGTTAGCGTTTAAATCATTGTTGAACACTTTGTTGCCCTTGTTACGCTTGTTACCCTTGTGTCCTGACCCTTTGTGAGAGTTAGGCGGAGGGGCATGTCGGCTAGGTTGATCTCTACGGGACCTGTTAGATTGGGGACGTTCATCGTAGCTATTGTTACGGCGGTGGTTGTCGGGGTGGTGGTTACTTGGTAGCCACCCCCTTTGATCGTCCTCTTTTACAGCATATGTCCCTGATGCAGCCCCTTCTAATTCGAGTGATGGTTCCCGCCTAAGCTCGAAAGTCGAGGTGTCCGGGCTCTTAGCCCGGCTTGCTTTTGATGCTTCAAAAGCGGTGCTTGCCAGCTCTCGGAGCGTCGAGATTGGCAACCCGACGTGGGCAGTAGGGCCCAAGTAGTTAATGAAGTTGGGAGACATGTTTGACAGAAAAAGTTGTTTGAACGGCAATAGGTCTTCCATTCCTGTTTCAGTGAGCATGCCAAAGTAAGCTGAACGAAGCCGGTGATAGTAGGCTTGTGGGTGTTCATTTCGAGCTTGTCTGATATTGTTAGCCAACGAACTATCGTGTTTGCGAGTCGCAGAACCACTGAATTCTATTTTCAAAACCGTGGCAAGTTTAGCATAGTCGTTTTGCACGTGTTGCTCTTGTAGACGGATGAACCTTGTCACGTGTCTGTTGGACGTTCGCTTCAAAAGATAGAGCCTGTCTGCATTCGTAGCGTTTGGATAGCCATCCAAGGCGTCCTCTATGTCTGCTAAGAATGTCTCAGTGTCGTTTGGCTTTCCCGGAACGGGGTCGAAGAGGCGGAAGTTTTTGACGATTTTGTCAAGGCGATCCCCGCCAAGTGCGCGGGGAGCATCTGCACTCTCCCGTGGAGAATTGTGGGCCGAGAGGCCAAGAGGAAAAGTCAAGCTGTGGTTGTGTTGGCGAGGAGGCCCCAATTCACTGTGGGCCGAATGGCCAAGAGAAAGAGGCTGAAATCTCCTGTCATCTACATTCCCTCGTTCTCTTAGCTCCGGATGTGAGCTAGGTTGCTTGGTTTGGTTGTCCCGCGCTAGCGCGTGACTGTTCTGGAGTTCCTCCAGATGATACCTAAGGGTGGTGTTATGCTGCATCGCAGAGTCCACCTGGGAGTTGAGGGTGTTTATTTTCGACACGTAGGTGTCGCCCTTTTTTCGCTCGGCCTCATACTTATCTGTCATGGTTTGCAGGGAGAGGTCGCGAGTGTGGAGTGAGAGATCCAGTGATGCGATGTCCTCCTTTTGTTTAGAGGTCACATTTTCCAACTTTCTCACCTGGTCTTTCTCATCCTTCATTAAATCAGCGACTTCAATGAGTTCTGCTGTTTTGTCCTCCAACTTGGTCATTGTGTTCATTAACTGATCGTCTTTGGTCTGCAGCTTTTGGAATAGAGCATTATTGCTTTGAGTGGTTTCATTCACAACCGTTTGTAGGGCATCAATTTGCTCGCCCCGTTTTCTAACTAGCTCTTCCGATTCATCTAGTTTCGCGTGGACTTCATCGTATTTAGTTTTGGCTAAACCGAGTTGTTCTTTTAGAATACGGACTTGGTCAAGAGATTGTTCGCGTTCTTTGTTATAAGTGTTAGACAGATCTTCCAATTTATCTGTTCTCACACACAGTTCCTCAGCTAGCAGTAGCTTATCTTTTTCGGCTTTCGATGCCAGCTCCCTGGTTCTCTCCACCTGTACCCTGAACTCCCCAGCTTCCTGCTCGTGCCTCTGCTGGGCACTGAGGTACTGGTGCACTGTCCATCTCTGCTGGTGGGCATAGTTGAGGGCTAAACTGGAGAGAACCTTCACAAGGCCTCCGCCTGATGGTCTATTTTGAAGAGCGTCTGTCGCAATGTCTGCATTTTTCTCGCTTATGGCATTGAAATCTAACATTTTCAGCCCCTCGGCATAGTTAGGATTTGCATCGTTGCTGAGGTCCGCGATCAATCTTTCCGTGGGTGAAGGTCCACTGATTAGAGGGGAAATGGGTGGAAACCCATCTGATGGATTGCTCATTATTATGATTGTCAGTTATTTCAATTTACGTAATGTTTGGGGGTTTTAGTTGGAGGCTGCAAACACGATTTAACTCAGTTTGTAAACGTCAGTGAATCATCAAGACTGGGTCAGTAATGTGAGTTGGTTATTACTGAACTTGCCAAAACAGGTTTAATTGATTAAATCGATTTTACTGATAAATCTAACCTGTATCGGCTATTTGGGAATTTTAATTTTAATTCACCTGAAAGAGTTGCTATCTCTAAGTTAACGTTGAAAAGTTTAACTATGTCTCATGGGTTAGTACACATTAGTTTGCGTATTATTCCAATAACCAACCTGGACGGTAGTGTAGCAATTTAATGTATATTAAATTGAACGAGACAATGATATCCAATCAGTTGAGACTGGTTAGATATCGTACAGCATAACCTGAATTATTTAAAAATAATTACTGGTGATTCTTCACCACCGGAGGTCACTGTTAACACAAGCTAAAATCGACAGGGTACCAGTGAAAATAGAATTTTACAATACTGTTAAAAAGTCTACCTAAACACCATTAAGCTGGTAAAACAGCTTTAATCTATTAATCAATTTGAATGATTAGTCAACCCCGTATAGCTAAAGGAATTAGCTTTAATTAACCTGAAGTAATTGCTATATCTAAGTTAACATTGAAAAGTTTAACTATGTCTCATTGGTTAGAACACATTAGTTTGCGTATTATTCCAATAACCAACCTGGACGGTAGTGTAGCAATTTAATGTATATTAAATTGAACGAGACAATGATATCCACTCAGTTGAGACTGGTTAGATATCGTACAGCATAACCTGAATTATTTAAAAATAATTACTGGTGATTCTTCACCACCGGAGGTCACTGTTAACACAAGCTAAAATCGACAGGGTACCAGTGAAAATAGAATTTTACAAAACTGTTAAAAAGTCTACCTAAACACCATTAAGCTGGTAAAACAGCTTTAATCTATTAATCAATTTGAATGATTAGTCAACCCCGTATAGGCTAAAGGAATTAGCTTTAATTAACCTGAAGTAATTGCTATATCTAAGTTAACATTGAAAAGTTTAACTATGTCTCATTGGTTAGAACACATTAGTTTGCGTATTATTCCAATAACCAACCTGAACGGTAGTGTAGCAATTTAATGTATATTAAATTGAACGAGACAATGATATCCAATCAGTTGAGACTGGTTAGATATCGTACAGCATAACCTGAATTATTTAAAAATAATTACTGGTGATTCTTCACCACCGGAGGTCACTGTTAACACAAGCTAAAATCGACAGGGTACCAGTGAAAATAGAATTTTACAAAACTGTTAAAAATTCTACCTAAACACCATTAAGCTGGTAAAACAGCTTTAATCTATTAATCAATTTGAATGATTAGTCAACCCTGTATAGGCTAAAGGAATTAGCTTTAATTAACCTGAAATAGTTGCTATATCTAAGTTAACGTGGAACAGTTTAACCATGTCTCATTGGTTATGGCACATTCGTGTGTGTATTATTCCCATAACCAACCTGGAGAGGTAGTGTATCAATTTAATGTATGTATAAAATTGAACAAGACAATGATATCTAATCAGTTAAGACTGGTTTGATATCCTACAGCGTAACCTGACTTATTTCACGAAAAATGACTGGCGATTCTTCGCCAGAGGTTACGGATAGCCCAAGCTGAGGTCACACAGGATTCCCGTCTAACGCGGGAATTCACTATGAACAAAGAGGAAAACAAAAATGGCGGCTCCCCTTTGTTAGCTTAGCATCTGGCGCAAGGCTCAGCTTTCCTTGCGCGGGGTTTCCCCCTCGCCGCACAAGGGATGTTCCCTCCAACAAGGGAACGGGTTTACTTGGTGACGTCTCACGTTCAACCCTTAACCTCTCCCCGTTACCCAACGCGAGAGGTAGAGAGATAATAACTTCGCTTCGGTCAAACGAATATATCTACTCTAATTTCCGTAATGGCTGGCTCATATGTCCTCTGCTCTAGGAATTACTTATGACCGAGTCAGATCACTCCTGAAAGCGATCGACAGAAATAACACTACGTTAGGCCCAACTAGTATTATTTCTCAGAATGCCTGCATCGGCTGGTACATATGCCCTAGCTCGTAGCATTCAGTAGACCCCCTTCACACTGGCTTTGGTCAGATATACAACAGGGGTCGTTCTCTACCGACCAGTATCTGGGTCAAATGGAACGACACACACACACTTCTCTCCCGCACTAGTCCTGCCTATAGCTATTAATGGAATGTATATATATTGCTACACAATTGATATGGAATAACACAACAGTGCGGCCTAGTCCTATCTTAGATTCCTCACACGGGGCGCCATATGTCGTGACGTTGTATTAGTTAATGTGACGACTGTTGCTCATCGAATGATTAACGGTTTATAATTACGTGGTTAAATGAATTAAGCAATGAATCAAGCAATTATTAACTCATTAACCTAGGGCACCATGGGAACATTGTTTTGATTGAGTTTCTATTTCCCAAATTAACTCAAGGGATATCAGAATATCGATTACAACAGTCGCTAAATTAATCAGTTTCCTCTACAGTCTCATAATCTGAAAGTCGTATAATCCGGGAATCTGCACGGACCCGGGCTTTACCACTGAATTTACCACACCAATCTTAGTTGATTATTTATTTACTAGCAAGCTAAAATGATGATAAAAATGCACATACACAAAACACAGTCTAGCTATTGATTAGGACTTAGTATAACGGGCCAACACACTATGGCGTTTGTTACCCAAAATGGGGATTTTAAAGAGAGAGAAAGAAAGGAAGTACACGAGAGAAATATACATTTGGGTTCATTTGTCAGCCATGCTTATTTAAAATTAGCCTTGCCCCGAACTGCCGCTCTTATGGGTCAGAATATAATGATGTAATTACGTGTTGTAGTTCTCAGGTGGGAAGCTCCGCGTGGGTCGTTTAGGCTTCTAAATGACGAAGTTCTCCGGCGCAACTCTCTGGTTGTCCTCACGATGTCAGTGTCCTTCTTGGCTAAGTGGTCTGATCCTCACCCTTGATCGGAAAGGGGTCTTCTGAGGACAGACAGCTCTGTAGCTCAGAGCTCACAGCTTCGGCTCGAATGGTGTCGATACCACGATTCAATGGAGAGTGGAGGCTGGGTGGTTCGGCTTGAATTCACCCGCTTAGACACAGCTACTCGTCCGTAGCTCGTGTAGAAAAATATTTCTTTGTCTTCAACCTTGTGTTTCGTTTTGGGGTTCGTCGACTTTGTGAGACCTTGGCTGCAGCTTGGGGTCAATAGTCTACTATGTTAATTCTTCACTCTCCTGTCTTATACCCTCGGGTCAGAAGTGGGTGTAACAGCCTTTAGGGCGATTCTCTGGGCGGACCAAGTACAGGGGGCAAGGCTTAGATTTGGCTAAAAATCCGATTTTAGACACTAACTTCACATTTCATCTTTATCAAAACATTCTGTTTGATTTGGATATTTTCCAAACAGCGTACAATGTATAAACATCAGGCATATACTGGGAAAACTCTCAAAGGTACAATGTTTTCATAATAACGTCATCTCTTAACCTTTAAAAACCAATACAAAAGTTACATACATTTTAATATTCCACTTTTCGTCATAACCACCATTGTGGCTGACGGAAACCATTGTTCCAAAGTTCCTTTATTGCATGTTTAAGGTTCTGAGGCCAGTTCTCCATTGTTAGGACAAAGGAATTTCTCTGTATTATGGGCATGAGGTGTCATAAAACCCCCACATCTTCAGACCCCTAGATCTCTCCTCCTCTGTTGGGGGTTTGGGAGATAATCTGTAGGGTGGTGGTCTCCTGTACCCTGACCTGATCAGGACAGTCATGACAGTGCCTTGCTCAAGGGCACAGACAGATTTTTCACCTAGTCGGCTCGGGGATTCAAACCAGCGACCTTTCGGTTACTGGGCCAACGCTCTTAACCGCTCGACCACCTGCCACTCCTCTTCTCTACATACCTCGGCTCTCTCTCTATCCGTCTCTCATTCTTGGGGGCTCAGCGATTGTTCTTGTTATCGTGGGACGGGTTGTGAAAAATGAGGCAGGTGGTAGCGATTTATCAATGATTGAGGTTCGCGCAGTGCGGTGGTGTTCTGGGGGAAAGGAGGAGGAGGAAGGGAAAAGAAGGGATGACAGGGTGTTTCGTTCCTGAGGCCAAGCATGATGAAACGATTGCGGATCCACTCTGCCGCATCAGACAGACAGGTAGATACTAGATTGGGGGTCTCCTCCCGCTGATTTGCCTGGCATCAGCTTCTCTCCCCTTACACCCCCACCCATCCCTCATCCCTGATTCCCCGCCTCTCCAGGTTGCGGTACAAAATGCTCATCTCCCTCCCTCCCTCTCTTTTTATTCACTGTGTTTCGCCTCTGTCTATTCGGGTGGAAATTGATGACAGAGTAGTAGTAGAAAAGGCAAGAGATGGATAGTTGGAAAGATGGACAAATCTCCCTCCCTCCCCATCTCTCTCTTTTTGTGTATTTTGATTGCGCAGTCCCAGTGCGTGTTGGGGGAAGAGAGCCATGGAGGCAGGCGCCGAGTATCCTGCCAACCCTCTTTCTGTCTGCCAGAAAGGGCCCAGATGCCTGCTGCTGCCTCTGGCACACTGTGCTACTCTAGTCTATACTCACTGGGCCTCAGAGAGAGGGAGGGGTGGGAAAGAGAGGAGGGGGCAAAGGGGCGATGGAAATAACCAGAGGGGGGACGGAGGGAGAGAGAAAGAGAAATGGGGCAGACGGAGAGAAAAGGAGAATGAGAAGAGAGAAAGGAAGAGGAGAAATTTAGAGAAATGTGAGGACAGCAGATAAGATAAAGAGAGACAGAGAAAGAGGAGAAACAAAAGAAGCATGAGAGAGAGAGAAGAAATGAGAGAGGATGAGAGTATCCTTCAGGGTATTCCTAATTGGAGATCAAACCCCCTCATCATGTCTTCAGCTTCAACATCAAAAGGAACACTCACCTTTTGCCCTTATCAGACAAGCACAATAACATCCGTGTAACTGTCAGGATTTGAACCATGTTCTCCCACGTCTTGACCTTTGGACCAAGAGGACATTTCCGTTTGGCTTGAGGGCTGACACTGATCTTGAAGTCGAAGGCGGGGCTACCCCCCACGTGACAATGAGAAACCATGACTGACTCAAGTGCGCTACACTTGCACACACACGCATAAACACGCACACACTTTTCTTGTCTAATTAAAAGGTGTGTTGTCACTGAACCGTATTTTATTTGTGCATCTGAATCCCAAAGGAAATTCAAAATCAGCATATATTCCATCATGCCAGTGTTTTATCATTAAAGGTCCTATGCAGCAGTTTTAGTCTCAACATCAAACCATTTCTGGGTAACAATTAAATACCTTATTGTTTTCAATTATAACGGTTAAAAATTAGCAAAGCGCAATTTCTCAAGCAAAAATGTTGCTAGGACTGTCTAGGAGTGGTCTGGGTGGGGAGGGGGAAACTGAAAACCAGCTGTTATTGGCAGAGAGATTTGGAACTCACTTTCTTATTGGTCTATTAACTAATTTACCACCTGGTGATGTCACCATGGCAGGCCAAAACTCCATCCCACCAAAACAGGCTAACATTTCAGGCGGTCTTTTCAAACAGCTCTTACACTAAAAGGGCATTATCCTAATTTTCACAATTTCACAGTATTATTCCAACCTCACAGTGTGGAAATATATATAAAACACAGGAAAATCTAATTTTTGACTGCACAGGCCTTTAAATAATCCAAAAGAATCCCTACTTTCACCAAGAAGTTTTCTTATTAATTAGTTGTCCTCCTCCCTGCCGAGTCTATTTATCTCCACAACATTTCCCTGACATTTTGGAGATCAGTGGGAAAGGGCAGCAGTGTGTAGATCAGCATGAACCTAATTGAAAACTTCAACTCATTTAATTTAGTTTAACCTGAGGTCCCCAGTTATTGGTTAGGACTGAGGGGTGGGTGGGGTAATGGAAGAGGATAGAGGGAAATGATTGGTTAAGAAATCACAGCATTGGGCAGCATCCATCAGTTCTGGGAGGGAAGAGCTGTACAGGTCTGTGAGGGACTATCGGTAATGTTACCGTGGTGATCAATGAGGATAAATACAAGCGAAAATTGCGTTTTTTTCGCCTCGGATGGTCACATGATCAGAAAATACTCAGGGTCCTTGTTTGTAAAAGTTTAAGTAGATGAAAAAGCTAAACTCAGGTATGAATGCACAAACACACACACACACACACACACACACACACACACACACACACACACCTACCTCAAACCACTACAATAGCTCTCTCCCATCTGCATTGAATTCCTGTACTCCATTTCTCCCCTCGCTCCTCATCCCCATCTCCGCTCCTGTCGTCCCTCTCCTCCCCTCAGATCCCTTCATCTTCTCTCCTGCTGATCCATCTTTCATCCCCTCCTCTCTCTGTCAGAATCCTATTGCTTTCCTGCCAAGCTTTCTCTCCCTCCAGCATGAGTCAGTGAGAGAGGTGCTCATTCCCTTTGCCCTGCAGGAGGCTATGAGGGGGCTGTGAGAGACAACAGGAGGAGGCTCACAGTCCAGAGGCTAACAGAGGAATGGATACTCCAGCTCTACCCAGTGGTCCAGGGGATGATAGGCTCTGGGTATCTAACAGAGGAGCACTAGAAGTATCCATTTTCTGTAATGGGATTCCATTGAGATAGAGACTGTGGACTTCAAGGGAGACCGGTTATGGGAAGGGGGCATGACGATTCTCTGCCTAACCACTACAAGAAACCTGTAGAGTAGTGGAGTGCAATCATAGAAGTATCCATTTTTCGATTTTCTTTAATTACTTTTATCTAAACCTGGAGATCCTATTAAGATAGAGCACAATGATTCTATAAGAAGGCTACAGTGCAGGGTTAGGCAATCGTACCAAGTATTTAAAAGCCTGCGCTTATACTGGCCCTTGCAGAGTAAGATTACCCACCATCCCTGTTTGTAGAGACATGGCATGGGATAAACTTAACAAGACAGAGGCCTCCACTGATGAATAATGCAACAGGAAGACAGAAACCCTAACCATACTGCCACTGCTAGAAACCACTACTGATCCATGACGCACCAAACCCTCCCCATTTTCTGGTTACCCACCATGTCGGAGACGGTAGCATACTGTACAGTTAGAGGGGTTGAGCACACTCCAGCCCTCATTAGAACAGTACCAGAACCTGAGGTTCCGTGCTCGACTTCTGGGCTGGGGAAAGTCCCACTACAGTAGTACAGAGGATGGAAAATATCTGCCTGGCATAGCTGATCCACAGAGGTTTTTAAGTGGAAGGGAGTGAGGGGAGGTTTTAAAGTGGAAGGGAGATAAGGGAGTTAAAGCCTGGAGATTCAGAGAGGGGCAGCCTTGCTCACTCGGCAAAAACCTTCCTGTCTCTTTTCCCTTTGTTGAGAGAATGATCAAAAGAGGACGAGGGGTGAGAGAGAGCATCGCTCCCGCCATGGGGGAGTTCAAAGGGGGATAACTTTGGAATGGCAGAATACGGGCTGGATTTCAAATGAGTGTTAGGTTGTGCGTGTCCAGTGGATGCATGCATCTCTGTGTGTGTGTGTGTGTGTATGTATGCGTGTGACTAAGCAAGAGCGTGCAAATGTCCTCTAGACGTGCATGTCTCTATGTGTATCTGTATGTGTGCCCGTGCCGCGTCTCTGTGCGTACTGTAACTGGGCATGCGAACATCCTTTGCATCCTCATACGACTCTTGAAGCGCTGGAGCTTTGATGACTCACTAAAAGGAGGGGATGATGGGGCACTGGCTGTTGTCTGGGAGGATGATCTCTGGATCTAAGGCTGCCTTAGCCTTCCGTCCTTCTTTCTTCCCCCTCTCCCTCCCTCGCTCCATCCGAGGAGCTCTCACCTCACACCAGTGGCACCTCAGAGGAGGAGGATCATCCTACTCAGTGAATTTCATAAAAATAGTGAAACATTTAAAAAAAGTTATACTTTTTAGATAAAACTATACTAAATATATTCATATCCCCAAATAACTGATTAAAACATACTGTTATGCAATGAAGGTCTACAGTAGCCTCAACAGCACACTGTAGGTTAGAACCATAGTCGGAGGACAGCTAGTTTCCGTCCTCCTCTGGGTACATTGACTTCAATACAAAACCTTGGAGGCTCATGGTTCTCAACCCATTCTATAGACTTACACAGTAATTATGGAGCATGTCCGGAGGATGTCCTCCAACCTATCAGAGCTCTTGCAGTACTAACTAATATCTTCTCCATCCAATCAAAGGATCAGAGAATTAATCTAGTACTGAAAGCACAAGCTACAGCTAGCTAGCACTGCAGTGCATAACATGTGGTGAGTAGTTGACTCAAAGAAAGAGAAAGACAATAGTTAGCTAGCTATATTTTATTGTATTTTCTTTCTTCTTAGTTTACCTTTCACTTAGTTAGCTAATGCAGGTAGCTTACTCAACAACCTGACTCAAACAGAGGAATGCTATTTATGTTAGCTACAGTGGGGGAAAAAAGTATTTGATCCCCTGCTGATTTTGTACGTTTGCACACTTACAAAGGAATGATCAGTCTATAATTTTAATGGTAGGTTTATTTGAACAGTGAGAGACAGAATAACAACAACAAAAAATCCAGAAGAACGCTTGTCAAAAATGTTATAAAACGATTTGCATTTTAATGAGGGAAATAAGTATTTCACCCCTCTGCAAAACATGACTTAGTACTTGGTGGCAAAACCCTTGTTGGCAATCACAGAGGTCAGACGTTTCTTGTAGTTGGCCACCAGGTTAGCACACATCTCAGGAGGGATTTTGTCCCACTCCTCTTTGCAGATCTTCTCCAAGTCATTAAAGCTTCCAGGCTGACGTTTGGCAACTAGAACCTTCAGCTCCCTCCACAGATTTTCTATGGGATTAAGGTCTGGAGACTGGCTAGGCCACTCCAGGACCTTAATGTGCTTCTTCTTGAGCCACTCCTTTGTTGCCTTGGCCGTGTGTTTTGGGTCATTGTCATGCTGGAATACCCATCCACGACCCATTTTCAATGCCCTGGCTGAGGGAAGGATGTTCTCACCCAAGATTTGACGGTACATGACCCGTCCATCGTCCCTTTGATGCGGTGAAGTTGTCCTGTCCCCTTAGCAGAAAAACACCCCCAAAGCATAATGTTTCCACCTCCATGTTTGATGGCGGAGATGGTGTTCTTGGGGTCATAGGCAGCATTCCTCCTCCTCCAAACACGGCGAGTTGAGTTGATGCCGAAGAGCTTCATTTTGGTCTCATCTGACCACAACACTTTCACCCAGTTGTCCTCTGAATCATTCAGATGTTCATTGGCAAACAGACGGGCATGTATATGTATTCTTGAGCAGGGGGACCTTGCGGGCGCTGCAGGATTTCAGTCCTTCACGGCGTAGTGTGTTACCAATTGTTTTCTTGGTGACTATGGTCCCAGCTGCCTTGAGATCATTGACAAGATCCTCCCGTGTAGTTCTGGGCTGATTCCTCACCGTTCTCATGATCATTGCAACCCCACGAGGTGAGATCTTGCATGGAGCCCCAGGCTGAGGGATATTGACATTTATTTTTTGTTTCCATTTGCGAATAATCGCACCAACTGTTGTCACCTTCTCACCAAGCTGCTTGGCGATGGTCTTGTAGCCCATTCCAGCCTTGTGTAGGTCTACAATCTTGTCCCTGACATCGTTGGAGTGCTCTTTGGTCTTGGCCATGGTGGAGAGTTTGGAATCTGATTGATTGATTGCTTCTGTGGACGGGTGTCTTTTATACAGGTAACAAGCTGTGGTTAGGAGCACTCACTTTAAGAGTGTGCTCCTAATCTCAGCTCGTTACCTGTATAAAAGACACCTGGGAGCCAGAAATCTTTCTGATTGAGAGGGGGTCAAATACTTATTTCCCTCATTAAAATGCAAATCAATTTATAACATTTTTGACATGCGTTTTTCTGGATTTTATTGTTGTTATTCTGTCTCTCACTGTTCAAATAAACCTACCATTAAAATTATAGACTGATCCTTTCTTTATCAGTGGGCAAATGTACAAAATCAGCAGGGGATCAAATACTTTTTCCCCCCACTGTACCTACATTTGTCCAAAATAAACTCTTGTTTAAGCAAACTGTTTGGACTCATGATTACACCCCAGATCAGGTAGATGCAGTCAAGAGTGTGCACGGTGGTATTACATGAGTCACTGTCTGCCACATTGATTACTCCAATTTGTCTCACGAACCTGCGCACCTACATCCTCTCCCTAATCTTGAACGGCACAAAGCGCCACCGCCTCACACCCCCTTTTCTTCCCTCCCTCTCTCCATTCCTCCCTCTTTCAGAGCTCAACCCCAGCTGGTTCCACTGGCTCACCTCCCACCCCTACCCCTGCAGAGAGGCTGTCCTGGGATAACACTAGTGCCTTGTATACCCTCTGTAAGGACATTAAGGGCTCAGCACTGGGCTGGCAGCCTGGCACAGATCCAAAGAGTGCAGAGAGAGAGACAGAAGGAGAGATACAGACAGAGACAGACAGACAGAGGCAGAGAGAGAGAGAGAGAGAGAGAGAGAGAAAGGGAGTCACATCAATACCAGCAATATATCTGTTTGAAATGGGACAGTGTTTTATCTCCCTCCTCAGAATTGGGGACTGCAAAAGTGTTAGTATTTGTAAGCCACGGCAAATGCCTGCAATGAGTGCTTTACCTCTGTGTGTGTGTGTGTCTGCTGAAACACCTACCCATCTCCTCTATGCTCAGGTGTCTGTAGCAGTTGGGAAGTGGACACGCAGGTACTCTCTGGAGAGCATGTCCGCCTGCAATCCCAAAAAGATAGCAGAGGGGCTAACTTCTGCTGCCGTCAACAACACCGATTAGGCCTCTTGTCTTCCCACTGTCATAAAACCGCACACCTGTGTATTCTGCAATATCTCCGTGAATGTTTGAGTTATGACACTACACTCCTCAACTTAGAATCCCCTGTCCTCCCCCGCATAGGATTAGAAAAAAGCAGCCTAAAACAAATCAACAACAAGAACACCCTCACAAAGATTTGCTGCATGCTTCATCTCGACATGACAATGCCAACCATTCATCCATCAAATTGCTTTAAAAACTCATCTAGAACTGTTTATTTGATTTCCGACCTGCCTTTGTTCTTGCTACGTGACTCAGTAAGAGTCGTGGATTGTGTGCGTGTGTGAGATTTTCTTTTGCTTGTGCGGTTGTGCTTTGGCTGTAAGTGTATGTGTGTGTGTTTCTATGCGTGTGTGTGCTTTAGCTGTAAATCATGGATGGTATAAGGTAGGTGTGAGGATTTAGAATGAAAGGGGGTTTAGAATGTGTTTGGTAATGAATGTGTGGCCTTGGTAAAGGCCTAGTGTCAGTTACCTTAATGAGAACTGTCAGAGTGTGAATTCCACTGGGGATTTTTCTTCTCTCTCTATCAATCAGCAAGGACCTCAGTCACTCCATTTGCAGCTGAAGCCCCTGAATTACCCAGCACCCGCATGAAAACATGTGTACACACACGCTGGCACATAGACAGACACTGTGCACAGACACACACACACAAAAACTTCCCAACCGTGGTGAACGCGCACTGAAACAGATCTTAAAATACCCCCAAAAAACTTCACATTACAAAAACATCATAAAAGACCAGTGTTTATCTTAGATCCATCTGGAGTCTGCTCCAGTAGCTGTGGGCGCGGCGCGGCGCGGAGCACGCAGAAATAACAGGTGGGTTCCAACTTCCTCATTATCATAACTTCCCATAGCACTCAGCGAAGCACAGAGACAACACTCGGCTGATTAGTCACTGCTTTGGATGGGAGTGGGAGAGAATGGAGGGAGCAAAAGAAAAGAAAAGGAGAGAGAGAGAGAACGAGAGAGAGAATGAGAGAGAGAGAGAGAGAGAGAGAGAGAGAGAACGAGAGATGTGGATGATGCATTGGCGTGTGGTCGACAGAGGGAGAGGTAGAAGGTAGAAAGGTAGTGGCAACAGAAATGAAGGGATCTGATTGAAGCTTTGTCCACCAGTCTCCCGTTGTCACCCGTTGAGCTCTTACACTGGGCACAGGACAGCTCAGCTGTGGCACTTGGCACCCTTTCACACAAACATGTACATACGCATGCCCGCACGCACACTCACACTCACATGCATGCAGACATGTTTACGCACACACACGCAGCATGCACGCACACACACTCTCTCTCTTTCTCTAACTCTGCGCCCTGGCCTCGTTCCACTGGCCTGAGGCACGGCTATTGCTTTCCCCCTGCAGCCCTACAGCAGTTTGTCTGGCTACACTATCCCTCTCTTCCTTCCTCTCCCTCCATCCCTCCCTCCCTCTCCCTCCCTCCCTCCCTCTCCCTCCCTCCCTCCATCCCCCACCCTCCCTCCCTCCATCCCCCTCCTTCCTCTCCCTCCCTCCCTCCCTCCATCCCCCACCCTCCCTCCCTCCATCCCCCTCCTTCCTCTCCCTCCCTCCCTCCCTCCCCCCTCCCTCCCTCCCTCCCTCTCTTTGCTCCTCCAGTGTGACTGGGTTTCTGGTTCAAGCTGAAAATGTCAAACAGAAATATATTAACATTTAGAAAAGCTGAGGGCTTCAACAAGCAGCACCGTTTAATGCTGCAGTAGTATCACCCTCAGAATGAAAGCACACCTGCGGAGTGAAATCGTTCAGAGTAACTTATTTTTTCTGCCACATTATGAATATTAACTATTTTGGCAATATTTCACACATGACAAAATATGAATAACTGGTGATATTTGCCCAGGGGTAAAACACAAGTTGTGTGGCGTGTAGGCTAGTTCAAATCCCTGGTAAGACCGTAGCTGGACACACGGTGCACTTGGGCATAGTCAAATGTTGAGTCACATCTCCGAGCCTTACCATCTTACCATACACCCTGATCACCCGTTACAGTAGAACACATGGCATGCACTAAGCACACTAACCACCTTAAGTGAGACGCATTTGTCGCACTCAATCCCCATCCATGACAACACAGCAGGAAGAGGACAGAAGTTAGTGTGATGACTCCGCTGGTGTAATTCCTCATAGTTAGTGTCTAG